>NW_009193013.1:4361-23676 GCF_000690835.1 Fulmarus glacialis
AAAAGGATAGCCTTTCTTTTAATTAAAAAAAAAAAGAGTCTATTTGGTTTACAGAAAAGTCTCTCTCAAAAATTTTCTCGTTCCCTTAGCCAGAATTCCTGCACAGAGGTGATCTATATGCTTTTCAGTACAGTTGTTTGCATTACCTACCTAAGCATTTGTCAGAGGTCATGTATCAAGATACAACTGCAATCTTGTGCATTGAAAAATTAAAAATAGAGCCTGCTGTGACCTACATCGCTGAACTTAGTCCTATACTGCGTGCTGCTAGCGATGCATACCTCGCAGCTTTCTTTTTTCTTCCGCTGTCAGCTTCATCTGTTCATTCTGTGCTGTGCCCTGCTTCTCGAATAGGCACCATCATGTTGTACAAAGCCTTCCTAAAACCTCACTTTCACATTGTTCACGTCAAATCAGTAAATTTACATCCTTTTTGAAGTCAGTATTTTCATATTTTTCATATTTAGATGCACACATGCTAAGACTAATTGTATTTGAACTTATCTCTAACCAATTTTATTAGTGCACTGCCATCTGATTAAGATTTTCTTTGAAAGTGAGTTACACAAGATCAGTAGTCTTGGCTCGGTAAATTGGTACTTGAAGCAGAATGACAAGACTTAAAATTGTAGGTCTCTGAAAATGGAAGGACTACCATATTTTGAGGTAGGGTTGTTTTCCTTAGATTTTACATGTAGTAAGAATAGTACTGAAAAGGAATGAAAACCTCTCCATTGTGTGGTCATAGCTGTTTTACCTAATTTTATGTGCTTACTGAAGGTTTTTCAGACTTTCAGGGTACGTTTGCTGCATCTTCAGGCCTTGCTCGAGGTCAGACGGTACAAAAAGCGGTCCAGAAGTTTGGCACCCACATGGTACGACACCATTTTCTGAAACACGTGAGGTGCTGTCTGCTGCACACATATAGCAGCTTACTGACACCGTGAATGTCTTTTTGTACCTGCTCTCTGTAATGTAGCACGAAGTTGGAAGGGGAATAAGCGGGCAGTGCCTTGCGCTACCTAATAGCTGTCCTTGTCCTGCCAGCCAGCTGCAGACCAGGCATAGTCTAAGTATCTTCCTTGGATAATATCTTTGCAAGAATAGGAAGTACACTTCGCAAACTCAAAACATAAACAATGTATAGCCTTTCTCTGAGCTTTCTATGTAGAAATGAGTCTGAATTACTTTTGCTGCTTTGCTTTTCCTTTGAACTGGGGTAACTTCTAAAATCTGTTAGTTGCCATATGGAATGGTCTTCTTTACTTCATCCTGCAGAATATTTAATGTATGTGCCATACATCTCTGAAATGTATGTGAAGAGCTAGTAAATGTTAACAAACTTTCTAAATAACACATTTTTAAATTCAAATGGAATACTCCCAGCAGTATGCTTAGGTGGTGCCCTCCCTGGAGTAGTTACCACTTCCTCCGAATCTTCTGTAACAGTTTTGTGTCCTTACAATCCAACTTTAAAAGCAAATATTCCAGAATTGCTGAAATGAACTGTTTGGATTTTCACATTTCCCAAGCTGAAACTTTTTGCAGATGTTGACCAAAATTCAGAGATGGTTTCACTGAGCTCAACTTAAACTACTTTTGTTGCACATGACCCCATATGTCATCGTAACCCATCCCCCAGCCAGTTCAGTTTGAGCATCAGCAGCTCTTGAGCTTCTTCTGGGAGGACTAGCTTAAATTTAGAGCAGTCGTTAGCCTGAACTGGAGAAAGAACTTAGCAGCAGCAGCATTGTCCTGAAGACTAGGTCTTAGCTGGTGTAGAAGCTGGCTAAGGAGCTGCGATTCTGGCACTAATGAGAAATTACTGGTGAAAGCTGGTTGGAGAATTTGCATAAAATCCTTTTTATTTCCCTTTGGTTTTTTTGTTTGTTTCCTTTCTCATCACGCTTGTAACATTTTGGGCCTGCAAACTCTAAAGGATTTATTAGACCAACTATCTTTCAGCTAAGATAAGTTTCTCAGGTCGGCAAGAACGTACATTTTCCATTAACTGGTGTTATTTACTTCTCTCTTTATTTCTTTGCAAAATAGTTCTATTTCTGTTAGGTCAAGCTAATGTTGTAACAATTTTACTGAAATACCTTTGCTATGCCATCATAGATGCAGTTTGCACTGCAAGAGTTGTGCTCTTGTCCTATAGCTTATGATGGTTTGAACGAAACGTATCGATAAAAGCAATATTTTTGTCACTGTGAGTGGCACTTTATTACTAGCTTTGTTGGTGTAAAAATGTTGCAGAAAACTAGTATTTGAATGCTAAGTCAAGTTTATGGAGTAGAGCTAATCCTAAGATTAAAAGTGAATTGTCGTCCACCTCGCATAACATTTCCCACACTCTTCACTGAGGTTCTTCGAGGGGAGGAGCGTCTGCACTGGTATCTGTGTGATATCCTTCTCTCTTTGCAAGAAGAGTCAGCCTTCAACTTATTCATAATTTTCTTTAAAAAAAACCAAACCCAGCTTTAGTTAAAAAAATTGTATCTCGGGCTTTTTGCTTGCTTGTTTCTTTGTCTGCAAAATGATTCTTATACACCTGTGGCTGAGATCCAGAAGATATCAGATGGGAAGTGAAAAGATTTATTTTCAACAGTGTTGAAACCAATATAAGGAGATTGCATTAATTGAAGATCCGAAGTTTGGGAGTTGTAACTCATCCTGAACAAGGCAGGACATGCTTCCCTGCTTTGGCTAAAAGAAACTTTCAGGCTGTGGTCAGTGAGTTTTACGAGCAGTAATTACATCTCTGAACTACTTTGTGAGCTGTGTTATTTTGTAAAATGATGCAAGTGATGTGAAGAACTTGAAGAAGGTCTTTCACCATTTGAAATTAATTAGAGCCCTTGATTCCTAGGCCAATGTTCAGAGTTTTAGATCTCATTTGTTTTTCTAGCTTGAAAAAAAAGTTGTCTGTATGTTACACCATCCTATATATAGTTTACATTCAGTAAGCTGTAGTATCTACTAATTTGGTGTGTGTCCCCCACTTCCTCCTCCTCAAAGAATTCTGTTAAAATAACCAGTGTGAAGTACAGGTTAGAAAAAGAAGAAGTTATGATTGAGAACATGCAGATAATCCTAATAGAAATTTTTATTTCTAGATGGTTGGTTGGTTGGTTTGCTTATTATAGGATTGCAGTCTCCTGTGTGTCCGGGAGATAGTATCACATCTGTTATGAATCAGGATCTTTATAATGTGTTCTGATACCTGTTTGTTTCGTTTTCTCTTCATTTTGGAGGACTTGAAAGGACTCATTTTGGTTTTATTAATTAAGTTTATGAAACTATATCACTGAAATCAACAGAGATAATATTCATAATGGTAAGTCCAGTTATTGCAGAATGTTTTGCCTAACCTTTCAGTGCATTATTCTACCGAGTCTCTACTTAGAAAAAACCCACAGTTTCAGATCTTATTAGAAAGAATTTTATTTCTGGTTGCTAACAGTTTCAACTACAGCTATAGGCACGATCTTAAATTTATTGTATCCCCAAACTCAGTAAAGACTGTTGAGGATGATCTTACTTTAATTTGAAATTCTCTGCCATTATCACTATTAAAATGGGGAATGTAATTAACCTCTTGACATAGTTGTTCAGATACATGGTTTGAAATTCTAGTGTTTTGAATGTTAAATGGTAATCAATGATAGATTTATTTGCATTTGGGATGAACGTTTCCTGAAAAGGGATTCTGAAATGAAGATACAGGAGCTTTCTTCTGATTAGCATTTTGGTATTTCTTGCTATGTGGTCATATGCAGTAGATTTGAAGTTCAGATGTTAAAATAAACATCAAGATAGAATCCAGCATCACGAGTGAAGGACAAGATCTTTTGCATGTGCCTCTACTATGAGCTATGTGTCAGTCCCACCTGCTGCTCCCTAGGAACGCACAGCTCTCAGTGGCACTTCGTTCTCGAAGCTTTTTGTTGTGACTGCTCCTACCTGGCAGAAATCCAGATGCGTTTTATTCAGTCAGTCAGTGGAGGAGTGAAGAGTTTGGAAATGCAATTGTATTTCAAACCGTGCTTTCTGCAGCTAAATGTCCTTCTTCCTTTTAGGATAATTCATTTGGGATGATGTGTCTCGTACACTGCATTGATAATATACAGTTATCTTCTCTGTGTCAGACATAGAAGGAAAGAAATCGGAATCATAATTTTACTGAGGGGTATGTGTGCTTTTTTTAGGATTTAGGTAGGAGAAGGATTCCTATAACTGGTGGTCCTGGAGATCCAGTCTGTGATAAAAATAATACGCGGGAGGAGAGATCTAACGGGTTGTTTTGTGGACCAATACTGCCTTGGAAAGCGAAAGCAAACAAAAAAAAAAATTAAAATTTTATATATATACAGTAAATTCTACATCTAATAACTTGTTTCACCTTGGCAAAATGGATATTTAGGTGAAACAGGCATTGACAAGTTAAATTTAACTGGAAATGAATGTTCTGTGAAAAGTAAGCTCTCAACTTCCAGTCACGTTTTTTTTTTTTAAATTCTATAATAAACAGGTTTTTTTATAACAAGTATTTGAATCACAGCTTATGCAATCCAAACACTGAAGCTTTATGTTACTACATGAGAACCTGAACTTAATTTGAACCAACTGCTCCTATATTTTCACATATCTGGTTGTGTAAGGCTTTTTTTTTTCCTTTCTTTTTCTCCTTACTGTATGCTTTAATTTTTGAATTTAAATTTGCAGTTCAACAGCAGTGAAGTTATGCATGGATGTGGGTAGAAAAGGAGAGGAGATCTTAAGGGAGCACATCAGTGGTTCTTTTGTCACCGATTTTTTGTGGTTTGTCTCAAAATAGGTTCACGTGGATATTGATGTATTTGTTACTTCAGAAAAATACGCGTATTACTACTGGCTTATACACAGTGGTTATTCAAGTGAAGTACGGTACTTTTTGAGATTGTGACTTCTGCCAAGCATCGTATGCTAAGAGAAGATAGCTGCTCGCTGTGGGCAAGCCACTGCATGATGGAACTGGCGCGTGCAGCGAGGTCCTGGGCATGCTGCTGATGTCTTCGTTTCCTTC
This sequence comes from Fulmarus glacialis, assembly GCF_000690835.1. Taxonomy (NCBI): domain Eukaryota; kingdom Metazoa; phylum Chordata; class Aves; order Procellariiformes; family Procellariidae; genus Fulmarus; species Fulmarus glacialis. The sequence goes on from NW_009193013.1 coordinate 9,430, forward strand.
TGTTCCTGGTGGCCGAGGTTAGCTGAGGGCCTCTTCTGTTACTGGGTTGCTGGATAATTGTGTGATATAAACCCAGCACGGCATTTGTCGTTGGGGATATTTGTGAGCTTCAGGAAGCTCCAGAAGTGAAGGCTGGACCTCCTGGCGTTGTGGGGAATACAGACTAGGGTTAGGTAGGGGACTCTCCCCCCGAATTTTTTTTTCTTGTGTGTGTTCTTGAATGAAATTTTTGTACCTAAGATTTTATATTTAACAAATGCTCTGGAAAATAGCATTTTTTAAAGTAAAATGTTACTCTTTCTTTTTTGTCATGTTGCTAGTATAATGTTAAAACCAGCTTTGAGCTGAAAGATAAATATAGTCTTTTGATCACTGCCCTCCTCCATCCCTGTAGCTTTAGCAAGATCGTCTGATTTTTCTCTCCTTCCCCCTCCCCTTTTTTTTGTGTATCTCTGTCATAGTCTGCCTTACTTGCCTCCTGCCTCTGCTTCTCAGCCCAACCTTTTTCTACCCGCAACATACAGAAGTTCCTGTCTCTGATCTCATCACCCCTTTTATTTGCTGCGCTTTTTGAGCGATGAGAAGTACACAATACATACAGTGCATTCTAGAGCAGCGTCTGTGTGATGACTCCAGGATGGCATCACAGCTTTCAACGTTGATTTCAAAACCCTGTTTTAGATTACATCATGTTTGCGTTTCAACATTTGCTGCCCATTCCTAGTTTCCTACCTCTTCTGCATGTTTTACAGTCAAGCAAATAAAATAATCCTTGTTCTCTCAGATCTATGTGACAGTTATCCACATATTGGTAAGATTTCTGTATTTCCCGCCTGTATCTTTGGACTTTTAAGTAGCATTGAATGTGTTGTTTGATCTCTATAATTTTCTTTATGACTTTTTGAAATGTGTGCTTTATGATGAATTTATGTCCTGGATTACAGTTTGGGATTACAAACAAACCGCAGTGTATGAGTTGTAATTCTTTAAATAGGTTCTGAGGCTGTGTAGATTTTTTCTTTTTAAAGAGTAGTGGAATGCATGTACACTGCTTTATTCTAAATAAAAAGCTGAAAAGAGATTTAGTTAGTAGCAGCATTAAGATTTGCAATTCACGGAAGGAATTTCTTGGTAATTACCATCTCTGTAATTGATACTCTGCCCATGCTTCAGTGTGTCCAGCTGTATGTAAATCTTCTCTGACTACATATTTTTGCATTTCTTTCTTCATGTAAATGAGGACTTCCCTTGGTTTCTATTTGGGGACTCAAATCTGATTAACTTGGCATCGCCTAGCTGAAAGGCAGGATCTGTTGCTGAAAAAGGTTTTCCCTCGTGTGGGGGGAGCGGGAACGTGAGACTTGTGAGCTCAGAGGCGGCTGGCGGGACTGGCGGCTGGCCCGTCGCCGGCTGGCACCGGGGGTTAGCGGGGCGAGAGGGGCTGCTGCGCTGTTGCTGTTGGGTTGCTGGGGTCCGGCTGCACGTTCAGCCGGCCCTGTCCTGCCGGGGAATGGTGGGACCAAGAGGGGGTTTTGTGGCCCGCTTGTGGCCCTTGTCTGGTCCTCTTCCTTCCCTTGGTGGTGTTGGTCTGTGGCTCTTGTCCGTGTGAAGGTTTTAGTTAGTGGTCCTGTAGGCCAGAAAGGCTCTCCAGCCCTGTTGTCTACTTCTCTTAAAAAGCATTTTGCAGAAAGTTGCTGAAATGATCATGGGAGCTTCCTGTGCTTTACTTGTGGGCCATGCCATCGTCTCCATCCACAAGCAGCTCCTTCAGTCTAATCAAGCTGTGCTAATCAAACCTGAAGGGAATGTCACGTGTTAAGTCAGCACACTGCCAGATGTTGCTGTAGCTGTATGACTTGACTTGTCTTATTTATGTGACAAAAATTAGTGGAGGCACCTAGATCTCAAGAGAATGTGCTGACCTGCTTGAGCCAATGTCAGTTCTTACATGGGGATTTTAATTCTGTTTTTCATCAAGGCAAAACAGTTTTGATGCAGGTATACCAGAAGTAAGCTGTTAAAGGTAACCTATCAAAGCGGGGGGGCAGAATATAACTCCTGATATAATCGCTTTGGTATATAATTAAGTATTGTGAAGCTTCAGTTCAGCAGTGCGTGTTAACTGTTTACTCAAGTCCATTGCTAGCTGTAAAGCGCTTATATTTGCAATGATATTAAAGCATCTGAGCTTGTTCTTATCTTGCAGTTGTCCTATGATAAGTTTGCTAAACAGGGCCTGTGTGAGAACAACGCTTGTTAAAATAATTGAGAACGTGGAGCTTGCTTTTGCAAGATGCTTAGCATTCAGTTGTCTGTTCAGCAAAGCACTTGTTGAGAGAGGATATTGCATCTGATTTATAAACAGTCCTATTAACTTCCTATTGCTTGCTGCTTGCTACAGTTCTCTTTCCTCAAGTAACTCAGGTACTTTTTTTATGTGTTAGAAAATAATGGGGAAAGTACGTGCTGATAAAGTTTTATTGTTGATGTCTTCTAGAGAGTTGGTAATATCTAGCTGCAATCTGGAAAATAATTTGACCCAGGAGCCTGTTTGATCTCTGGAAAGATCACTGCATCATCTTTCAAGTAAGAGTCTGACAATATTTACTTACGTTTGGAGAAAAACCTAAGACTTGGTTCAAGAAAGCAGTTTTGTGTCATTGATAAATGGCATTACCTCTGTCTATCTGGCTGTCTGGGTCTGGTTGTTTCTTTGTTCACTCGCTATATTTTCATCGGATCCTTCTCTTCTTTTTTGTCTTCTGTTTATCCCTTTGTGGCAGGGTTTATTGTTTTGCAACAAGTAAGCTTTCTTATCCTAACAGGCTGAAGTTATTATCCAGGATTGGGTCATGAAAGCATTTTTTGAGCCCATAAATAAACTTGTGTTTATTTTCTTAATAGAGCTTAAAACAGATGGGAGGAAAAAGTTTTCCAATGATAATATATAGCAGTTATCCCCAGGCGCATGCCTATGTAGCTGAAATAAATAGCTAATACATTGGTAGTTATCTTTAATTATTTCCATTAGCTTCATTCCTTTGATTAAAATGGATCATTATCATTTCCATGGTGGTACGTTGACCTAGTAAATGATGGAGAATCAGAAATTACTTGCAGATGAAGGTTGTTGTGATGAACAACACTCCTTATGTATTCATGCCTGTGCTTATTAATATAATATATTAATAATGGGTGACTTACTGTGTTTTCAAGCTCAGACAGCAGTGAAGAAACGTTCTTAGCTTTCTGTTTACCAGAAAGATGGAATTAAACAAAAAGGATTGATGAGATTTACGAAGAAAGCTGAAGGCGATTTGGATATTAAATAATCTTGCAAATACTGTGCCTGACTCTGGGGAGAAGAATTTATTTTTAAGTTAGTATATGTCCTCTTCCCCTTAATGGAAATTCTTGTATTTCCCCATTATAAAAGATTTTTAAGACGGTATCTTGATGCCGCAAGCTAGCATTAAAAATAACAGTAGGCATCTTTCAAGCAAAGCAATCTCCATGTCAAAAAGTAATATTTGTGAGAGAATTAAAAGCCCTTGAAACACATTAGAAGGCATATGGTGAATGGGTAGGGAAATACTGTTTTATTCATTGGTACTACAGACTGTAGTAGGAATTTCAGCGTCCCTAAATTGATTGCTTAAATATCCTTCTCTCAGCTCTAAAACTCACTTAGGGTTAAATTCTAATCTGTTGTAAATAAGCTTAACTGAACTCAGTGGAACTACATTTAAGAAGATTTATCTTTTAATTTTCCAAGGTGATGTATCAAGGCAGCTCTTGAAGTCAAAACCAAGTTTTGGGAGTTCCTTCAGGCTGTGTCAGTTTTCTGAGGACTGTAAAAAAAGAAATGGAGAGGTTTTCTGCGAGTTTAGACCAAATAAAAAGTTAATCTAGTTCTTGAGGTAAAATTACTTCCCTGAAGTTAAAATAATGCTGTAAGATTTATGGAATAGATTTGGTTTTAGTTGTGGGGTGGTGGTGGTTTTTTTGTGTGTGTGTATATGTATATATATTTTTATGTATGTATGTATAAAAAACCCCACAACTAAAACCTTTCTGAGTTTAGAAGAAAGAAAATCAGGGGTTCTGTGTGAATGCAGAAGCCATTGGGGCATAGGTTTCTGCCAGGAACATGTAAAACAAATAGAGCTGATAACAGCCAAAGACTTACTTGGCTAATTTCTTCACGTGTCTGTACACTGTACAATAGGTCTTCTTGACTTTTATTGTTTGTTCTAAAAAAGAAAAAAAATGGTGAAAAATAACCTTCCTGTTTGCAGTCAGAAACTAGATACCCTTCTGGGTTTTGGTCCTTAGTTCATGGCTCACATAGGAATTTTTCATTCTCACCACTCCTGGCTGAAAACTGTGCTTACTGTTCGGGTGAAGGATGTATACTGAGAAGTGCCTTATAGGACTTGCAGGGTGAACTGCATGTGTATGCTTGTTAGGGTAGTTGGTTGGGACGTATGTAAGACAAGATCAGCAACTTTGCTCTCCTGTGGATGATGAATTTAGCACTAAATGATACATTTGACTTGCTGTTTTCTTTCTGAATGAAGTTCAGCAGTGTCTCCAGTTAGAGCTTAATTTGTAGTTGCTTTGATAGTAGTTACAACCTTGAACTATGGAAATCCTTTCTCACCTTTTCAACCCCCTTGTGGGTTTTAGGAAAGGACGGATTTTTTTTCCTGTCTCAAATATATTCTCTGTGAAAGTGTATTTAAAAGGTGGCTGTCCAACTGCTCTTATGTCTCCCTCTCTTCCTTCAGACTAAGGATCTGTTGCTGCCTACGTTATTTTCCGATGAGTATTTGCTATGTATATAGTATGCTAAGGTATTCATTATATAAGACTGACTTTCATGACGGCAGACCACTCGATTACTCTGTAAGGTTAAAAAACAAATGGAAAATAAGCCTTTACTAAATGTTACCTCCTTGCAAAAAGTGCCTTGCATACTTCTCTTCAAGTGTTGTATTAGCATGTAGCAGAGAATTTGAGAAATCACCTGTTTGGTCAAGCCAATGTCTCTGACAGCAGTGGCTGCTCAGAGAACATGCATAGAAACATCTGCACTGTGCTATGTTAGACGAAGAGCCTTACAGGACTGAAGAATACCTGTAAACATGTGAAAGATGGAGACAAGAAATAGAACTGTCTTTGGATGAGACCTTATTTTTAAAGGAAAGATAATACTAGCCTTAAAAAAAAAAATTACATTGCTTGTTTATAAACGTCTGTATTAGATTTGGATTGCTTCTGGTACAGAAAATTAAGTTTGTCTGTGGGATTGTTCGGGAGTGCGCTCCTGTATTTCCCAGGCAGAAGGGCACATGCTAGAGTCCTACAGAAATATGCTGGTATGTGAGCAGCAGACATCCTTAGATATTTGACACGTTAATTTTTATGGGCCTAGGCTACATTAAGGGTCTACGAGCACACTGTGACAAGTTTTCGGAGTTAACTAGCATGTTGAGAAAATACCAATTAGTTTTTGTTTGCTTACTTTTTTTCTTAACAAAAAACATAATTCTGAAAGACAATTATCACATACTGATAAGTTTTATAAGGATGGGCAAATCAGGTTAGATTTTCAATGTGAAATATTATTTTAGTGTTTATGCAGTAAAATTGCATGCCCTTAGAGACTGATGTTTGCTTTTAGCCTTAACGGGAAGGGCAAGGGGTTGACTTTCTCAGAGTCAGCTATGGAAATGGCATAGGCTTTCCAAAACTAAGTTATTAGTTTACTTCAGTCCTGGCCTCCTAATTTCTGAAGGGAGCTATAGGTCAGCCTTGTGGTGTCTATAGTTCTTAACTTTTTTTGTGTAGAATGCTGGGGATGATTTGGGTGTTACATGGCCTATAAATCCTGTTTGGTGGGAATGCAGTAAAACCATCAGCTGTGCTTCATAGTCTGGGTTTTCCTTGCCTAATAGCAGTGTGCAAAGGGGAAAAGAAACTGGAAACATGAAACTTCTGTTAACAGTTACATTTTTGCTGCTCTGTGTATTGGAGAGCTTTGTTAGCACACTGAGAAGAAAACTGGGTTTATCTCGGGAAATGCATTACTACTGGATAAAAGGAAGTGTTTGCTTCTAGAAAAGGTGTCTTTAGAATATACTGCGCTTGATTATATAGGCAGCTTTAGTAATTGCAAAAATTACATACTTGAAAGGTAAGTAAAATTCAGAGGTTAAGCTAAAGTTGAGGACTAGCCACATGGTGAAAGTAGATGTGCGTATCAAATCTGATGGTGCCTTAAACAATGTATTAGGGGAAAAGAATTTCTAACATTTCCCCCCACCCTCCCCACCCCATACTGCACTTATTCATATGATAGATATTCAAGGAGGAAGAAATACTGCAATTTGAGACTGCAGTCAAGTGTTCATGCATTTGTGGCGTTATTGTTCCGGTTTCCTTTCATTTTCAATGAATAGAAGGACCTTTTCAAAGATTGCATTTCACAAAAGATTAGTGTTCAGAATATTCAGTTTAGGATAGTCAACAGGTGATATTCTAGACCATAATTTTTATGTATTTTATCTAAAGCCTGTCCAGAACACTGATTAAGAAAATACTTTTACTTTCACCTTTTACCCCAGCAATTTTGGGCTAGTTAAAAAAAAGAAAAGATTTAATTTCTGTACATGTCTGTCTGCAAATCTTGATTTAAAGTCTAATGAGGAACCCAACTGATCAAACCTACAATATTTTCGAAACTGCCCCTTATCCAGCTCAAATTCTGAGATTTGAAATCTTGTCCATTTTTAATATAGCTTCTATCATCACTTTAAAGCCCTCCCCAGTCATTTCTGAAATTGCAGGAAAATCTCTACATTGTCTGATGCTACTTTACAAAGTCTGGATATGAAAGTAAATAGACAGAAGGTGATAGTATTCTGTCATCTCTCTGTTATTGCTTGCTGTTACCTACTTCTAGCCACTGCCTGGGACTTCACTGATGTCTCAGAGGCTCCTTTCTGCTTGTTTCCTGAAAGTAAAAGTTCTATACACAGGTAATAAACAACCCTTTGGCGATCTGCAGTTTCTTGTATCTGAAGATAAGAGAAAACCAGCTGATAAGTACCTCCAGTGCAAGTGTACAGTGTGACATGGACTATTATATGCAAAATGGGCATTTTAGCCGAGTATCCCCTGCCCAGTGGTGTTCTCTCAGTTGCATTCTGTATCTTACATTCATTAGACGTGTTCAGCAGCAGTAGCTGAGTCAGGGACAGGGTACAGCAAACACATGTTGTGTTTCTGCTCGGAGGTGGCTATATTTAATTGGTGGATGAACAGTCAGAGTCCGCTATCAGCTTTAATCCTGCTGGAAATCCTGGGAATTGTTCAGTGGTGGGCACTGAAACTCCAGCTAGGCAGATGGAAAGACAGCAGAAGGCTTTTAGATTTAACAAAATGAAAGCCTTTGCTTTGGCATTTACCATCTCAGTTCGTTCTTCTGTTTTAACTTTGTCATTAGGGAGTGGAAGAATGTTGCTCTAATTGAAGAAAAATAATTGCAAGCAGGTGTTAATATTGTTAATTCTGGTTTGTGTTTATCCTTTCAACTGTATCTGCTAACCAAGATATATAAGCATTTTCTTTGTGAGGCTGCTCTTCTGTCATTTTGATAAGATTAAGTTAGCTCTTAGACTATTATTAGTAAGTAACTCCAGTTTTACTTGTGTTGCCACTGAAATATTCTTTATGCATTCATTACAGATTTTCATGCCTAAAAGAAAATTTTGTTATTCACGAACACTGCTTATTTTCTGATTCAGCTGGACTTTCTTACCTCATGCTGAGTGATGCGTAGAAATCCCTATAGACTACCGAAGAATTGTCTGCTTGCTAGAAGACTGTTCTTGTTTTTTCCCTGTTCTGAATAGTTAAATATTCTGGTTTTGAAATGAGTATATTTTCAGAAGCTTCTCGTTACAATTGAAATCCTACCAATTTACTTCCAACATTTTCCATTTCAAGTGATCCTTTATAGTCCTCTTGACTATTTTCTGCTCTTCTCTTTTCTCTGTTGCTATGTGAAAAATGTCCTTTTGCATAGGGTAAATTCACTGTTTGCTGATATGCTCAGCTATGTTATAATATGCTCATTCTTAATTCTTTTAAAATTTGAATAATCCTTCTATTAACAATGACAATTCCCACATGTACCTATTTGCATATATATAGATATACTTAAAATCATGGAGAATGGTTTGGGGCTTCTGATTGTTTATACACTGCAGAATATTGAGAACTGTAGGATACGTGCAAAACACAGCAAGGTCGTACAGAAGCCAAAAGTACTGTTGTGGAGATTCTAAGCAAATATAGTGTCTCTGTCCCTCCCTCTATTCCCCTTCCTCTCTGTTTATGTATTACCCATTGCTTATTAAATGTTTGATATAGAAAGTTAACATGGATAAATATTTACAAAATGGATGTATCACCTTGAAATGTAAGTGTGCTAGAAAGTGAGATGAATGATGTTTAAATGTCATATTAAGAAACTGATCCAAGCTAAGAAATATATATTTTTATTTTCATTTTGATTAAAGAATTGATGCCTAATCATGCAAATTAACTTTTTTACAACTGTGAATCTGCTATTTTCATTATTATAATTTTGATTGATTAGTTATCAGAAATTAAAGCTTTATGAAATAGTTTCATTGTATTTCCAGTTTCAAATGGGGACTTCTCAAACAGGAAAGGCCAGGTACCTGTGCCATTTGTAACAAGTGCTAAATCAGAGTAATGGGGGTTTCCATTTTTCAAATAGAGTTTTCTCATTTTCTTCTGTTGTGCTTCTCAGTTTTTAAAGTAGACATCCGCAAAGAGAGGAATCAAAAATCTCCCTGTAAGGAGTCCAACTTAGTATATCAGTGAGAACAATACAAGTCTGTATTATTGTCAGAAGTTGGAGAGGACCTGCTGTCTTAAGAGACATGCTTATTATTCAGTTTAAGTAACTTGCTGGGATGGCACTGTGAAATTAAGATACAGGAACTCAATCTTTAAAACCTCTGTTATAGTATTTAAGCATGTGAAATATTTGACTGGGTTATTTTCCTGTCCCCTTTGAAGAAAGCAAATGATTCAGTAGGCTTCAAGCATATAATTGAATGGCCTTTTTTCCTTGGAATTTCAGATATGTTATTTTTAGGGAAACACCAAATCACATCTGTATGCCTTAGCATTTAAGTGTTTAAAATAATACTTTTGTATTGATTAACAATATTGCAGGAAAGTATTTTTTCCATCAGAAAGAAGTGGAGTTTCTCTTTTAAAGGCTTCTTTAGCCTGTTGCTTGATGCTGTAATGCAGAGATTGTTCATTTCCTAGCAAAACTGAAGTCAGAACAGAATTGCAAGTGTGCTGAGAGCAGAAAAGCTTCAGGTTAACCCTGGTCTTCTTGGTCACATTGATCCCTTGGAAGGAATATCTTTGTGTGTTTTGTCTAGCTCTAATCTTTGCTTCTGTGGTGGAGAAACTTAACCCCTGAGTAATAAAGTCCTTTAACAGATTATTTTCCTTCACTAAATTAATTTATTTACAGACTTTTAAACATTCTAAATTCTTGAAAGTCCCAAAATCTGGTGCTAATGCCAGATAAACTGGTGACACCTGTGCTCATTTATCTCAACACTGTAATCTCTTTTAAGGGCTTGAATTTTTCTTTTTAATCTGCAGGCTAACGTCACAGTGTCTCCTTTCAAAGCCACTCATGCGTGCACTGAAGTTGATCGCTGATACCATCTGAGGCCATGGCAGGCTGGAGCCTGATGGGTTTTATCTCTGTCTGCCATAATGTGCCTATAGTAGGCAAAATTTCTGGTATAATCATTTTACGTTTGTATTCTAAAAATATTGTGCCAGTCAGTTATTTTCTATGGAACCAATACAAATAACCAGTAAGTAACCAATACAAAACTATAATTTTAAAATAACGTTTCTTGTGCAGTTGAAACAAAGCTGCCATGTAAATACCAGACTTTAGAAATGTGTGAAAGACTTCACATTTTATAATATTTGTGAAATGAGTATGCTGTTTATCAAGCAGTGGTACTGTGGGGAATAAAATGTACGGCACGCTTTCGTTTTGCCTTGGGAGAGTGCTTGCAGATTCAGGTTGTGTATTTGTTCCCAGAGTTTTATGAGGTGAATGAGACGGTGGGCTCAGAGTCTGCTGCTCCATGGAGAATTCCCTGCCCCAAACCCAGTAGGATAGAAAATTTGCATCCTCTGTGTGTGTGTGTGTGTGTGTCCTGCTTTTTGGAGATGTAAGGGTCTTTCAGTCCCTAGAAGTATTAGCAATCAGAGCTGGCCTTAAGATCTTGGCAAAATGGAAAGGGGACTCTGGCATGCTCTAAGAAAGAAACTGGATAGTCTTTTCTTACTTTGCAGTTGAAAGCTCCTTTACATTTGTCTGTGAAGTCGCTGTGTTGCTGTTGTAGGAAAAGAGCAATTAATTTCTCTTTTTTTGCCACTATGAATGTTGAGTTATTGCTTCTTCCCTTTTGGGAATCAGTTGAGGGTGGACTTGAAGAGGAGGCACTGTGAAGGTCCACCTTTAGGGCTCCCCATAGCTGAGTATTTATCGGAAGGGAACTATATAGGTTCTAAAGTTCATGTAAAAAAACCCAAATCCTAAACCAGTTACGTCTTTTCAGAACGGTGAATGGATAACTAGTAGAGGCTGTATTTTATGTTGCAGAGCAACACTCTTGTCTAACAGAGGGTGAATAAATAATTTCTGACAGGTATACAGCTTTCAGATAGGGAGGAATTGCAGTGTCCTGTTTAGGGGCAAAAGTATATACCAACCATTAAAATATATGGCAGATATGATAACCAGTGTTATCATATATTGGGTTTGGGGGTTTTTTTATTTGTTTTTCTGGGATTTTTGTTTGTTTGTTTTGGGAGTTGTAAAAACAAACAGAGGGATCCCAAAACCTTAGTATGTAACTGGCCTCTGAATGAGCAGTAGCGTGTGCCTTTTCTTAAGAGGAGATCTGTTTTACATTTAGTCATCTATGTTTGTTTTCCGTGTGTTAGAGAGAAATATTTTCAGAGGCCTTTTCCAGAGCTGTGTAACACCTGCAATTTTTTTACCCAGGACAATACTGTTAAAGATAAGCAGCAAACTGAATTTGGAGTTCCTGTAATCTCCAGTCTGACTTGTGGAGTTAGCTTGTTTCACGCCAGAATTTGTTTAATTCTGAGATACTTCAGGAGTAGGATGCCATTAATCTTTCAGTTACAACATCAATGAAATTTTTAATGGTTGCACAGTGAGAGGGCTGAAAACTGCCATCAGAGAATTGACTATGAGAAGGAGGTATTTTGAAGTAATTCTTTTACAGCTGAAACTGCTGCAAAATAGACCTGAGTTTCGCTGGCTAAATGGAAATGTTGGAGCTCTGTAACAGTCTGTTTTTCAGCTTTGTGCGAATAAGCATGGGCAACTACTGAACAAGTGGTAAGAAAACTGACTAAATCACAAACCTCTTGCACAAGTGTAATATATTGTCTTACCTGAGAGTAATTAATTTAATGTTGCTTTTACTTAATCTTCCTAAAACTTACCTTCTGATTTGAGGGTTTTAACTTATTTTTGCGTTTTTCTTGGTCATTGATTTGCGGGTATCGGAGGTGCATAACTTGCACCTGTCAAGTTACCTCAGGCCTGAAGGAACAGTTCATGTTAACTTGCGGTTTGCCTTTGGCTGTCCTCTTTTCTGAGGGCTTTGCAAAGTCCCTGCCAGATTTCGACCTGTTTAAATATGTAGTGGTTAAGGCCACATGAGTTGTGTGTGCTCTTGAGTTCCTCAGATAGGGTGTTCCTATATATAGGAACATTGTGCTGCACCTGTGTAGAGAAATAGAAAATACTGTGTGTCCCCTCAGTGATTTGAAACTGAGATTTTGTTACATACCTGAATACTTAAAATCAAATTACATTGCTCTAACATATTTATTTACTCATTGAGTTGTACTAAAAATTAAGAACATTTAATATTCTCTGAACTGATTTGGTTGATAAGAGTTCTTTCTCCTTTTTTTCCTCTGATTAAAAGGTCACTGAAGTAAAAAACTTGCCCTGATTCTTTTGCTGTTGCTTTGAAATGTAACCAATGCACTGGAAATACTTTTAAATTCCGATTCTGAATCACATGTATGTTGTCATCTTTTAGTTTAAGTTATTTTCCCCCAGTCATTCTGTCTTTTGAAAATAGAAGTGCTACATAATTGGACTTCAGGAGTCATCCAGTGGAGAACTCTGCATAGCTTATTCTTTAAATTTGACAAGGTTGTTACAATTTTCAAGAATGAGCAATTTGAAGCTAGGATCTGTTTCCCATAGGCTGGTAATGTTGGGAGGAAAGTGACCCAGTTCCAGCCCCTTTGTTGAATTTATATTTTCTACATGTTTATATCACTGGGGAAGAATAATCTAAAATTATTTTCTGGTTGCAGAAATGCTCATCTTCTTTCTGTAAATTAGTTTAGCTTTTTACCAAATGACTTTGAATAGGCTTCCTCCTTCTCTCTACTGTCCCCAAATAACCCCTCTTTCACATTTGGTGCATTTTAACTTCATTTTTGATATCAAGGTTTGTAAGAAATAATATTCCTTTCAATGCTACAGTGACAGCACTGTTATATTTTAACTTACTGGTCATGCTTCCCTTGGCTGAGCACTTTGTGATGGGGAAGAAAACCTTCATGTTTGGCTGATCAAGCGTGCTTAACCAAAGTGGACCCGTAGCCTGTTCTCCTGTTTCTTAGGGATGTGCTCAGTGCTGATGCAAACCTTGGAGACTTCTGTAATGGGCTAACTTTTGGTAACAGCATAAGGATATATTGGGTGCCCGTGGCTCGTTACATACACATGGAAGGTTGTAAATGTATTGTGTTTTCAGGGGGGAAAGTGTCTTGTAAGTGGGAAGATGTTTGCCAAAAGGAAGTGTTTGTCTGGAGAGCTCCCCTGCTCCAGCAAGTTTGTTCAGATGTCTGACCTTTTTTGCCTGCAAATGGTCACCCTTCCCAGCGTTTGCTCTTCCCTGTGTTGAAGTTTGTTTTTCTTTTGGGTTGAAATAAAGCCAAGTGTTGATTTGGCCCTGGCTGTCTTTTTGTTACAAGTTTTTTTTGACTTTGTCCTCTCCTTTGGTTTTTGTATACAATTTCAGCAGTAGTGTGATGTTGGAGGAAAAAGAGAAAAATAAAACATTTCTTGCATTTTTGTCTGTAAGTTTACAGCTTGGATTCCTGCATCTGAAGCACCCATTCCTCCTTGGCCTTCTCTTTTGTCCTTTGGTTCTCTGGTAAACTCACTGTTGACGATGGATGAAGAACTTTTTCCTTCGTTATCAGGGTAGCTCGACAAAATAGAGGAACAGAAATGAATACACTAAAATTTTACCATTTTCTAGTATGATAAAGTTGAAAACAAAGGAGGAATAAATTTGTACTAGGTGGTGGAAGTAAAGGACTTGCATCCTTATAGATGATGTAAGGTATCTTATTGATAAGCAGAGAAGTAATACCTGTCGCTTGAGGGCTGTATATAGCATAATTCAACATGTATATATTTTTAAATGGATGCCAACTAGTGAAAATCACTGTCACACAACATCAAAAGTAAAGCAGGATCTTCTGTTTCTTGCTTTGTCATAGCTAAAGCAGTCTTTGGGATAGTTTTGGTTCAAGCATGACCCCATTGCATACAGACGTTCTCCTGTGGGCCAACTACTTTTTATTTCTTGTGGTTAAACCACAAAGTAAACTGGACTGGTAAACTGGAATATTATGTTGGTTTCCTTCGTACTTGGAAAAATGTACTGTGAATATTTTGCTGTATAAAAAGTAGCCTGCAAATTAAGAGATGTGTTGGCTCCCAAAACCCTCCCTGTTCCCTGAAAACATCCTCAAATGGGAAGTATTTTGTAGGATTGTGTTTAAATCCTGTCTGGAAAATAATGATTTCTGTAAATCCCTACAAATGTGAATGTCTCCTGCCCCATCTCGAGTGAGAAAACTAAACAAACTTCAAGTCTTGTTGTTTATTGCGCTGTCTGAGATTGAAAACTGTTAAGAGCAAGTCAAAGCCTAGTAACTACAGTCACAGAGATAATGAAAAGTATTCATAGCTTGTTGCAATAATTTTCCTTTTGACAGGAGTTTTGGTATTTACTCTTAATTCCTGCTGCT
>NW_009193013.1:23707-28619 GCF_000690835.1 Fulmarus glacialis
TAACTGAAATGGCATTAATTATGATGCTAGATAATAAACATCCTGAAGGCAATGAAATGGTTGTTCTCTGTTCCTTAAACCAATGCAGACCAAGACCTTCTCTGCAACCATTAGCTGTGCTGTAAAGTTGTCGGTGCTTTGTTTTTCCTACTGCCAGTCTTGTTCAGAGAAAAACACGATTTCTTCTCACGCGTTCTATCAGGAAGTCAGCTGGTCCAGATTAAATGAGATGAGTTTTAGTGGCGTTTGGAGAGACTTTTTGGAGGGAGCCCTTTGGAGGACTGAGACCACCACGCTTACTCTATTTCAGACTTCAAAGTAGACTCTCAGAAGTGACATATCTTTCAACCCACACAGCTCCTGCCATATGGATCAATAACATTGAGCTTTTTGATTATTGAGTTAATCCAGAGGAGCTAATTCCTATTATTTTTCTCTTTCAAATGGCTGACCACTGTGTTTCTGTATTCAGGATTGCAAAGTGAGTACTAACACACTTTCATATCACAGACTGTTCTTCATGCTTGAAGGTGCTTTTCTAACATCTGTAAACTTAGAATTTGGGGTTAGTAACTCAAGGTTACATAAGGTGGGTAGATGCTTTTTAATGACCTCTTTCTTTTTATTCCTCAGTAGCAAATATGATGAGTACAGAATGTTAGTGTCCTACAGAAAAACAGAAAACTTGTTGTATGTTTTAAAATCTCCCATGAGTTACATATGTACAATGAACGGTTTAATTCTTTTTTTTTGTAACAACAGTCTTCCCTCTCCTCCTCCTGTTTTCAGTCCTTCTTCTCCACAAGCTTCTGTTGTTATATTTGTTTTTAGTGTTGCTTTTGCTTGTGTATGAGAGAAGCCAGTTTGCAATCTTGTCGTATTAATTGAGATTCATGCTTTCAAGGCTAGGTGCTTGAAATTAAATTCTTTTAAATAAAAGAAGCCCAGTTATTAACGATGTGCTGAGTGTACATTATTTCTGTGGAAGCTGTGTATGACCAGCATGTTATCCCTCTTTGATTTAGGATACTAATCTTAGGAAAGTATTCAACTTTGAAGCAGCTTGTTATGTTTATGTTTTAATGATACTGAATGGCAAACGTATTTTTGTTCTTATTTTTAAAGTGCATAAATACTACAAAGGCTATGCTTTTAAGTCATTTAAAGCTCTCTCTGTGATGAGGCGTTTAACAGTTTCCCTTACTTTTACCTAAATTTGATAATGAATCTCTGGGTGTTTGGTGGAATCTGCTTAAATGTTAATGTGCAGCAGGAGTCATATATGTAAACTTTCACAACTGATAATTTGTAGGCTAAGTCAGGGAAATATAGACCTGCTTCTGCTGAATGGAACCAGGATGTCACCTCCTGTTCTTAGTCTGCTGTTTCTTTGTGTCAGGTGGCGGGTAATGTCTTTGGTAAGTGGTCTGCCCTCAAGATTGCAACATAAATAACTCCATTAAGACAAAAGGAGGAACAGAATTACAGCATCTTCCGTCTATTCACAGTAACATAATTTGGCTGTTACAGTTCTTTCTTAATGTACAGTCAGCTAGGAAGGTCTCCTAATGCCCTCTGCAGCCTGGGAATTTTATCTCCTGTCCTTTCTCATGACAGATTAATGAAAATGGGCTTTCCAAGAGCTGTGAAACAGATGTCAAAAATACAGCTAAGAAGAGCGACAAACTCTGCCTTCTGTGTTTCTTGTTATCGTTGGATCTCAGCATGGTTTCAAATCAGGATGAGAGAAACCCCGTCAATATAACAATTCCTTTTGCTTGTGGTGGGTGTTTATTGTCAGTGTTGCCTTCAGAATATTTTTGGTACGTTCAGAAATATGTCTTAGAACAGCAGGAGAAAGCTGGTTTGGGTGCATCGCTGCAGTGCGCTGAGGAGTCTCTTGCCTTACAATTGCTGATGTGCATGGTACTGTGTAAGAAATCAAAATGTTGCCTGCAGTTCTCCAGGCTTCTTTCTCCTTGACTCTGGAAATGAAAAAATTTTTGGGAACTTTTTAGAAGAAATTAGTTCTAAATTAACTTACATTTTAATGTTTATTAAAAGCTATCATATACAAAAAACTGAAGACAGAGCTCAGATCTTAAGGGATTTATTAGTCTGGGAGTTTGCAGTTTGGAAAACATATGGAGAGTTAAAAAAAGTACACTCTTAGTTTGTCTCACTATTAGAGGATACTTTTTCCTTACATCCCCTTCAGTCCAGTCTGTTCTTTACGTATTATTCTGAAGCTAATGTTTTTAGGGCTTAGGTAAGAGGAAAATAAATATTACCATACAAAGACTGTGAAATAAAAACAGCCTTAAAAAGTATTCATAAAGTGTGTTCTGTTGTGAATAGCCTGAATTTGTACAGTGTCTTGGTTTGTGGAACACTTGCACATGAGTTACAGTTATGGGCTAGATCACTGTAAGATGTTTTTATGCTTAGGGTCAATATTTAGTGTCTTGTTTCTCTTAATAGTATTAGAATCGGTGAGTTGTTACACTGAAGTACATTTAAATAGAGAATTGCTGTAGTTGTGCAGTCTTTTATAACTATTATGTTCCAGCTAAAAGCAGCTCCATTATGATTTCATTTCTTGCCATGACTCTGTTCTCATTTACAATTTTTTTCTTTATTTTTAATTAAGATGCAGGATTTTATAAGCCTATACAGTTTATGAGCAGAATTTTTGCCATTTGTGTCAGTCTGAGTAGGCACAGGCTTTAAAGTAGTGTTATGTTTGATGGAGATTAGATTGATGTTAATTTACCATGAAGAGAAAAAATGCTGCAGAATTTACCACGCATGCTAACTCTCCATAGCCTTTAACTGAAGCAAAACCATGCTACTAATAGGTTTGCAAGGATTTTCAGAGAGCCTGCAGAAAAATACTGGATTATTAAACAGGTTGTTACTTGCATCATGGAGGTCAGTGGCTGTGGTCCTGTATCAGAACTAAGGGATGTGCCCTGTTTGTCCAAATAAAACAAAACATCAGTTTGAATTTATAGTATAAAGGATTGTTTATATCCATTACTTGAAATCTTTTTTTTTTTTTTTTTAAGATTAGTTTCTAAATTACTGCCTTAAGAAATAAAGTTTTGAACCCATGTGGCACAGTGAAATATGTCAGTGGCAAATGCATGGGAAGGAACCTCCTGAAAGTGTCTGCTGACTGTCTTGCAGTTGTATTTCTAAAATCTTGAAGCCTGGATATAGGACCCACCTGCGCTTATTCTTTCCTATCAGGGATTTGACATAGAGATGACTTGCTGCAAATCATTTAATGATTCACTGTTGCTATGCGGATGGCTCAGGTATTTTGAGGTGCTTTTTCTTCAGGCATCCCATACCATGTGGCAGGCTCTGATGTTTTGAGGCAGTGTAGGAAATCCCTCCATCAGCTGAGAGGTCAGAAATACCTATGTTGTCCCCTATGCTTCTCCAATGTGCAGTTACAATTATAATATAGAAAAATACTTAAAAGTTCACATTATTTGATGGAGAAAGATTTTGTGGAAACACCATGTTCAGCTTCAGTTACCTTGCTCAGATAAAATGATTTATTTTGGTACTATGCAAATCCAAGGATGTATCCTCATATATTCCCGTTTTTCTTTGTTGTAGCAAAATGAAACTGAAGAATGTGTTTACTCTTAAAATATATTGAGACATTCAGCTTTAATTTGAACTCTTAGAAGAATCACCACATCAATAAATAAATTGCTTTCAAAGGTTAATTATTCTCACAGTTAAATGTAAGTTTTATCTAAATGTATTTATCACTGCTTCCAGCTATTAGGTTTTACTATGGCTTTAATAATACATTATATTACATCTACTATGTACGTATGTGCCCCTGCAATTTCCACTTATTTTTTTTTCCTTAAGAACTTAGTGCTCATCAAAATACTGCTGTCAGTGATTCTTGGGCACTGTGCTTTCTCACATACCGGCTCTGACTGGTAAATTTAATCATTACCAGAGTGGTAAATTATATTTTTATTTCCTAGTCTTTTATTCCATTAAGTAATCAGTAATCAGTTTGAAACGCAATCAGTAATCTTCCCCATCCAGCCCATTTATTCAACTGCTGTTTTTCCCCACTCTTCCAGAATGAGCTGGCTATATTCTGCTCTTTTTCTCTCCTGTTTGTGTGCTGCTCTGATGATAATAGAGGGGAAGTTGTCTGTTTCATAGCCTGTGGGACGCAATTTAGCCATAATAAGGCTTGTCTGTACTATAGCTCCTGACAGCTTGCACTTTGTGTTGGTGCATTATGTCTACCAGGTATGCCATGAACCAACAAAACCTGTGAGAGCCTTGACAGCGAGAAACCAGTTCCATTTATTACTTTCTAATTCTTAAAATAAAGGGAGCTGAAGACAGTTTTCTAGAAGGATGCTTGTAAATGATGTTGGAGGGATCGTGGAGGCAAGCCGAGTGCTGTGTGCGTAGCACACGGCAGGAGGGAGCAGCCCGCGTGCTGCCGGCCTGGCTGCCACCCGGCAGCGTTTGGCGCTGCCAGAGTTTCGTCTTTTGGTCTCTGACTCCCATTTGTCGTGCGAAGAACTCTTCTCTGCCAGGAAGGGCCTGGTAGTGGGCGTTATGGGCACCCGCGCCTCACGTCTGGTGCGCCTGCGGCAGCGGGGCTGTGGGCAGCAGTTCTGTGGCAGCAGTTCCTGGGGCGCAGTCGGGCAGCGAAGAGCTGCGGCTCCCTGCGCCTTGGGGAGCTGTTGGCTCAGTTCAAGCAGTGAGCACCAACATTTCAAATGACTTCAATAGTCAAGCTACCAAAGTTAAGACGAGGTCAGTCATACCTCTCAGGAGCGCCTGAGGCCATCCACGATCTTTCCTGCTTGCTCCGTTTCCAGCAGGCTGGGTGCCGAGGCGTGGAGGGGTGCTGCGC
>NW_009193014.1:0-2433 GCF_000690835.1 Fulmarus glacialis
GCAGGGGTGTGCTCGAGACTCCACGCAGGGAGGTTTGGAGCCTGGGGCACTGCGGGCAAGCCGCTCGTCCCGGCACCCTCGCCGTCCCTTGACTTTAGCAACAGCCCCCACGAGTGTGCCAGCAGGAAAGCACGCCGGGCAACGACACATCCCTGCCGGGTCCACGGGAGCACCCGGTGCGGGAGAGGAGCACCCTGAGTGCTGCTCCCCTCACCTGAGCACCCAGGACACCCGCCCGTGCACGCTCAGAGGGCTGCTGCAGATACGGGGCGTGCATGGGGGTTTTGCAGGTGCTGCATCCCCATTAGGGTACACACTGCCACGGGATATTGCAACGGCCACGGGATATTGCAATAGCCGCTCACTGCCACGGGATATTGCAATGGCCACTCACTGCCATGCGATCATAGAATCGTGGAATCATTAAGGTTGGAAAAGGTCTCTAAGATCATCTAGTCCAACCGTCAACCCAACGCCACCCCAACGCCACCATGCCCGCTAAATGTTGCAATGGCCACGGGATGTTGCAATGGCCAAAATCACAAGCAGGTTTAGGTCACGCTGCCAAACTCACTGGCAAAGGGTCTCGGCACGACAATTGCCCCGGGCTGCATCCCTATGGGATTCGGAGTGTTCCTCCCACGTTTCCCTCGACCTTTTTTCCCTCGCAGCTCAGAGGAGGAGGAAATGTTTGTCTGCAAGAAGCAGGTCTCTGGCTGAATTCCCCTCCTGTGGGGGAACCTGTGTCAGTGAGAGGTTTAATTTTATGCGGCTGTGCTTTGCCCAAAAACATTAGTTTAACATTATCATGGGGTAAGTCAACAAATATGGAAAAATCTACTGAGGTTACATTTTACCCACTTTTCTTGCACCTTTGGAGATGAAACTCAAGCTATGCTGCTAAGTTACAGTGATTTATTGGTGGGCTGAGAAGCTGGGTTTTAAATACTGCATCTTTGGGATGCTGGCAGCCTTGCTTCCTATAAATCTTAACTAGTATTTCTAAGCCCTTTTATGCCAGCTGCTTTCATGTATTCAGAACCTTTTCCGTGCAGTAGCCTATGAAAATATTGAAACGATGCCCAGAGCAACACCAGGATATGAAGGGGAAAACTTTAAGATGTTTTGTAACTATTTTTTAACAGAACCTGCCAAATCTTAATTTTTCCAGTTTACAAGTAAGAGCCTCTAACCATCTGTTTGCTGTCAACTGATGTTTGTTTGGAAAGGAATTTTATTATTTTTTTCCATCTCGCACTCCTGTTCTTACAACTAGTTTACTGAACTTCATAAATGTCAGCTTTCACAGTTGTTTTGTAAGCCAGTTATGATTTAGGATTTAATCAAAATTGAGCAGTCAGTGTCTTTAATCAATCTGAATGGAGATCAAAAACAAAGAAATGGAGACTGAAAAATGAAACATTTAATGTATCCCAACAGTCTTTGAAAGAGCCTTATTTCCAACATAATAGCTACCAGGAATCATTATAACAAACTTTAAAAAAAAAATACCCTCCAAAACTGCTTGCTGTGTTTTTTAAAGATAAAAAGGGCTAAGGCAATTTAAGGCTTAAAAGCAACTCCAAACTTTTATCTCATTAAGTATTAAAAACAAACCAGCATCAGCCACTCTGCGGGCCAGCATCAGCCCCACGAAGGACGGGGCCCTTTGCTCACCCCATTTCGCCCATCCCAGCCCACGCTGCCGCGCAGCGCACGCCTGGACCGCACCGTGCTCTCCACGGGGATTCTGGCACCGGCACCGCCGCAGTCTGGCACCAGCCACGCATGCCCGAGATGCACCGATTTACAGCGTGGAAATAAAAAGCAGGGGGGTGGGAAGCACAGCCATGGTTCCCCTGGGAACCCTCCGTCCCTCTCCTGCCCCTGCGTTAGGACAGAAGCACGGGTGCCGCTCGCCGTGCGTGATGCTGCACCCGGCGCTTCTCCCCCTCCTGAAGCATCTCATCCACAACGCCCTGTCGCAACACGAGGTTATCGGGCGTTTTGGGCTCCAGTGAGGGACCAGCCACGGAAAAACCAAGTCATCCCGATGGGAATGAAATGACCCAGCATCTCCTCGTAGTGGCTGAGTCCCTCATTAGCTGGGGCGATGGCCATGGTTAACGATCCGCAGGGCTCAGCAGAGCCGATGTGGGTCAGGAAAACCAGATTAATTGGGGTGGCAAGTGGAGCAAAACAATACCCTGGTGAATAACGAAGGAGCAGAACCCAACTCGGAGGGGCCTGTCAGCACATCGGAGACGTGGCCCCACGCCGGGGGCTGCACTGGGTCCCACCGGCCCCGGCACCACGGGGCGTAAGGAGGGTCAGATGCAGCAAGGGGGATGCAGGGATGGGGCAGGGCAGCGTGTCCGGCCCGGCTCAGCCTGGCTCAGCTCAGCATGGCTCGGACCGGTATGCCTTGGATCA
>NW_009193015.1:0-1583 GCF_000690835.1 Fulmarus glacialis
GAGAGTTTTTCGGAGACTTCTTCATTTCAAAGACAAACTCATTACAGCACAACAGCTTCTCCTAAATCCTATCCTTGTCTTACAGCTCTCAGCAGAAAATAAAAGTCTCCAGCTTTCTTGCTGCCGAGGTGTCAGAGTGTCCCCCTGCCACACTCCTCTCCTTAGATTTTCCTTCTTCCTATTCCCCAGCCGTACATGTCACGTTCCTCCTTATAAACCTCCTTTCAGGGCAAGCTATTCAGGACTTTCAGCTCCCAGGTCTCTCAGGCTTTCACAAAGCCTGACTTGAGCACTTAGGACAGAGTTCATCTCAGCAGATGATCCATCTGTGGTTAGTGAGAGTTGCAGGGAGCAGTCCTCTGACCTGCTCCCCTCTATCTGCTTGAAAATTATCTCAACCATAGAAATCTGTCTGTACTGTGGATGTCTACACTGGAGAAGATGAATCCAGTCCTCAGACCTGCCTGAACAGCCTGCAGCGTCTCTAATATATTTTATGCATTTTTAATTAATTATTTATTTTATGATAATTCCTGATATTGGATCATGTTACAGAAGAGAAGGAAGACAATTTCCCTCATGGGTTGCATTACGTTTTGAACTAATAATTTCTTACTGCTTCTGAAAGTACCTGCAGCAGATTTTTTTGTTCTCCACTGAAACTTTACATTGCCTGAAGAACTGGTGTTCTCCTCAGCCAAAAGAAAGCAAACAGTAATGTGGAATACAGAAGTAGTTCATGAGCTGGTTTTCTGTCAGTGGAATCTTTAAAAACGAGTTGGCAAATGCTGACAGTGATGTTAAGCAATCCCAGCTCCCACTAGTGTTATGCTTTCTCCCTTGGCAACATTCATTCTGTGTGTTTTTATTGTTGTAAAACACAACTGGATCACAGCTATAAATTGGCATTTTAGAGGTGGGGGGAAAAAAACAAGAAAAAAAAAAAGAACAGGAAAATAACCCCTATTATTTTCAACAGCCACAGAGCTTTTCTGCTGAATTTCATTAAAATTTCTTCATTTTTCCTATTGGCAGTCACTCA
Source organism: Fulmarus glacialis (assembly GCF_000690835.1). NCBI lineage: Eukaryota > Metazoa > Chordata > Aves > Procellariiformes > Procellariidae > Fulmarus > Fulmarus glacialis. The sequence goes on from NW_009193015.1 coordinate 1,043, forward strand.
AGGACTATCTTGTTATGGGAGTAGAAGAAAAAATATTGTGTGTATCCTTTTGCCCAGCTAGTCACCTCTGTTCCCATGGTCCTTGCTTAACTGTGTTAGCAACTGACCTGTGATATGAAAGTTACGTTAAATACTGGTGCTGTGTTCGATGAGTTATTGGGCTACAGATAATATTTTGCCTGGATTTCGGTAATCAAAAGCAGCTCTCCACCCACAGTAAATACAGCTGCAGATGGCACAGTAAGCTGCTATGTTCCAAAATAAATGAAATTCATTTTGAAAGTCTTTGAATTCAAATGCTTCCCTTCTCTGGATTTCCTTGTGCTCTTTTTGTCCTCTGTCTTTTCTCTAGATTGCATTGAGTACCCACAGAGATGGGTACTGTAGTGGTCACGACCTGTAGGGGTTACCTGATCCACATGTGTGTAAAGATGGTGACCATGGGGTTCTCAGGATTCTGCAGTACACAGGGACACAGAGGTCGGGGTTTCTGAAAATTTCTTTGTTACAAATTACTACAAAACTACTATTAGTAAAAACA
>NW_009193016.1:0-1200 GCF_000690835.1 Fulmarus glacialis
CCCCCCCGCGCCGCCGCCTAACTCCCTTATTGCTGGTCAGATAGGAGCCACGGCGGATCCCGAGGGTGATGTCACTTCTACCCCCTCAACGTCGCACGTGCGGACCAGATTGTGAGAGAGACGAACTCCGAAGTCACATGTGAGCTTACACAAACATCTTTCCCCCCCGCCGCCACCGTCTCCCTCCTTTGTGCTGATCACACAGTTGGCAGCTGGAACTTAAGCTGTAATATAGCTCAACTCCTTTATTTTTTTGGCATTCCCCAGTCAGCAACAAATGTCAAAAAAATGGGGTCACTTGCTCCTTCCATTTAATTTTACTTAGGAAAACATACTCCTTTCGCATCCAATCTCACACACTGCTGAGTAACGTCGGCTTCAGGGCTTGAAGACATTTGCCAGTTTGCAGGATCGGGCCCAGAGGCCAGAAGCTTAGCGGGGTAATGGTACCGCATTGCTTGTCGCAATGCAAACTTGCCTTGAAATCACCAGTAAAATGTATTTACTTTCATATGAAATTTGGGGAGTTGATTTAAGAGCGCTCCCAGTTTCGCCAAGGTATCAAATGTCATATGATGCAGTGGTTGTTATGGCAACTACCCTTTTTATATTGAATAGTAAATGGCTACGAAAAAGCCACATAATTTTATGGTTGCTCCTGGGGGATCACATAACTAATATAAAATCTCTCATTTTAATATATTTTCTGCTTCTTTCTTCCTTCCTTCTATTCTTTTTAAAGTGAAAAAGCCTTTGAGCTGAGGCTGGCCCCTGTCCCACACTGGGACATCGAGCTGGGGCGCGAAGGACCAGAACAAAAACTCCACGATTCAGTCTCCCGCATGGAAAAAAAGAGCGTGTTAATCAACGAGGCTCCTCCAGAATCGCAACCGCTGCTGCAGTTCATCTCGATTCATATTTAGAGCATTTGATGGTATAAGCCATCCCAAACCTAACTTCTCTTTACGAGTAAATGGCTCAGAGATGCCACACAGCACCAGTGCAGGAGCCGCCCCCGCTGCGCTGCCCAGGATGAACGGGACGGCTCCAGGGAGCGAGGAGGGGAGCGCAGTGCCACCGCCCCGGGACAGCCGCCCTCGCTGCACCCACCCCGGCAGCTTGCAGAGACGCATCACCCCAAAGCAAGCGGTTAAAATCATAGAATCATTTCGGTTGGAAAACACCCTTAAGATCATCGAG
>NW_009193017.1:0-434 GCF_000690835.1 Fulmarus glacialis
GGAGGGAAGGGCGGGGGAAGGGGAGGAGGGGAGCGCATGCGCGGGGGGGCTGCCGCCGTCCCCCGCAGGTACGGTGCCGCTGAGGGGGGACAGCGGGTGCGTCAGCTCTCACACACCTCTCCTCTCTGCTAGGCTGGCGGTAAAGCTGGGAAGGACTCTGGAAAGACCAAGACCAAAGCAGTGTCCCGTTCTCAGCGGGCTGGATTGCAGGTGAGCAGGTACTGGGGCACAGGACAACAGACAGGTTGTCCTTCCATCTCTTGGTTGGTTGTACCTTGTGAAACCTGCACAGTCTGCTGTCTTTCTGCTGTTGTCCAGAATGGTGTAAGGATCTGTTTGATCCTTGAGTGCATTAATGTCTGGCTTGACTATTTTTAGACCTTTTGCATATCCATGCAGGAGGGAAGAGAATTCCCTTGTGGCTGGTGGTCCTG
>NW_009193017.1:465-3164 GCF_000690835.1 Fulmarus glacialis
GTTAGAATTGTGAAGTTGTTGATGTGAACTTGGCATACAGTGTCCTTAGCTGGATTCTCAAGTATTGAAATGTAGTCTGTACTTCTTCCACGGGGATTCCGTTGCCTAGCATGTGGTTTAGAGTAGTGGCTTTCTTTTTCTGTCTCTGTCATCACAGCCTATTCATACTTCTGTCATTTTCTAGTTCCCAGTTGGCCGCATCCACAGGCACCTGAAGTCTAGGACTACCAGCCATGGGCGTGTAGGAGCCACAGCCGCTGTGTATAGCGCTGCAATCCTGGAGTACTTGACTGCTGAGGTAAAGCTCCTGCAAAGGGTGCAAGCAAGTTGGTCAACTCCAAAATGGTATAATGACCAGACCCTACTGTATTTTGCTAATTTGGACTAGGCTGTGAACTCTTCACTTGCTTTGAGCCAGTTTTAAGTGCATGCATCTTCAGCAGACCGTGAAATATGCATGGGACCTTTTGCTCTGCATTTTGTGCAGATCAAATTGCTGTGAAGATGGAAGAGTGAAATATTTCATGAAATGTGCCATTACAGCCCGTCGTATCTGCTGTAAAACACTGACTCTGTTCTTGGGGAAAACCAAATGCCGACATCTAAAGGAGGAATCCTTTCAAAAGCAGCATTGTTTGCTCTGTTGGTGTCACTGGTAGTGTATTTGGCATAGAGAATAAAATAGCTAAGGCCGTGCAGTTGGTCTCACTTGATTTGTGTAACTCAGTTAAAAATGGTCTCATCCTCAGGTTCTTGAGCTGGCAGGAAATGCATCCAAAGACTTGAAGGTGAAACGTATCACTCCCCGTCACTTGCAGCTTGCAATTAGAGGAGATGAAGAATTGGACTCTCTCATTAAGGCAACAATTGCTGGTGGTGGTATGTAAATTGCTTGCTGTTTGTGATGAGTTGGGTGGCAAGAACTTGTAACAGACTAGAGGTTGCTTAATGCTGTCATTTTATTTGAAGTGCAAAGTTTAGGAAAATGGTTGAAGAGAAATAACATGGTCTTACTTGTTGCTCTTTCTTAGGTGTAATACCACATATCCATAAGTCTCTCATTGGAAAGAAAGGACAACAGAAGACCGTCTAAAGGATACCAGGATTCCTTGTTATCTCAGGACTCTAAGTACTTAATTGTCCAGTGTTGGTGATTCCAGTGGACTGTATCTGTGAGACACAATTTTGCCTTTTTGTAACTTTGAGAAGCTGAAGCTCCCTTGAGCTTTCTAAGAAACCAAATTTCTGCATTGAAGTCTTAACCGTATTTAAGTGTTACCATGGCTTCAAAGAAGCTATTGTATTTGTAGTGGGTTTTGATTGAGCTGACTGTTTTTAGATTGGTTTGATTAAGTAAAGGAAATGTTTGGTTTTGTACAGACTTTTCATCCACTAGAGTGGAAATATTCAATAAATGTTATATCAAGACCAGTTGTCTCTTGTCCACTAACTGAAAAATGCTTGGTCTCGACTACGCGGCTCTCAAAGAACATGCAACCAGAGTTGCGTGTTCTACCAGCTGCGCTTGGAGACACAGCCCTAGGATGCTGCACTTAGTAAATACCATCAAGTGAAACGGCACATGGGTTTTATGCTGCCAAGTTAGGCTCTTGTTGAGTGAGCCCGCTGTGTAGCGTGACAGCTGCCTTTAGCAGGGCAGATGTAAGGCTGGTGCTATTTTAAGGCCAGTTTTGCCTGATGTTAGCCTTCATAGAGGGAAGGGATCAGTCATGGAGGAGGAAGAAGGTAAGCTGAATGGATGTTGAAAATCCACAGCTTCAGCTGATTTTCTTTATGGTAGAGCCTGACCCCTCTCACCCTTTCTTTTTGTAAGATATCAGGGAGAGACACCCACAAAAGCAGGGGCCATAGTGCAGCAGCCTCCACTGGCTCATAGGGAGTCTAAAACTTGCTTCCAAGGTAGCAGTCAAATAGCTCTGACTTGGTGTGGCTTTTTTGTGGGTGGGCTTTACCTCTGCTGGCTGCAGGCATCTGAAATGGAAAGCGCTTGTTTTCCATCAGTCTGAAGCCCTACGGTGATAAGGATCCAAACTACACAATCAGGGTTTAAGGATGGAGTGCTGAAGTTGCGGTTTTAACTTATAGGGTACAGTAGCATCCCCAGCAGCAGCAGATTAAGGGGGTTCTGGTCACATCTCCTTTGGCTGTGCTGCTCCAGCGCTCTGCAAGTTCATTTTTTACAGAGAAGGCCTTGGCTGCTGCTGTGGTAAGGGAACCCTCGTCCTTCTGGCAAGGCAAAAGGTGCTGTCAAGGCTGGTTCCTGTTGCTGGGGGCAGCAAGCTCCAGGCCTTCCAGAACTGCTCCTCCAGCAGTGAAACACTTCAGATAAAGATGCTTCTGCGTTGAGGAGGCTAATCTGTTTCTATAACCTCCTTCAGGTAATAATCTCTGCTGCAGCACTGTAGCTGGAAGGTGTTGACCTAGATTGTAAATGTTGGTTAGACCTGTATTAACTGCGCTTGTCCTCTGGAGCCGCGGCGCTTCACCAGAGCGGTGCCTGAGCGCTTTCTTCCCGGCAACGCAGCTCTTGGCAGGATGTCATTGATGCCGTTAATTATAGGGAGTAGTTACAAGGTGCTAGGGAGTACCTTAAAGCATAGTTAATGCACTGTAAATGACAACGCCTGGGCTCCTCTCACTTCTGTAGGGGCTCGGGGACGGCCGCGGCAGGCTAGGCC
>NW_009193018.1:0-1051 GCF_000690835.1 Fulmarus glacialis
GCCTGGGGAGGCACCGGCGCAGCCTGGGATGAAGCAGCGCGTCCTGCTTCACCCCGGAGCTGAACTCGTGTTTTCGGGAGCGCGGGGTGGTGCCGGGTCGGTGCCGCGCTGCCGGCCCTGCTGTGCGTCACCACCCCTTGCTCTTTGGTACCGAGGGCACTTGCGTGGAGAGATCTTCACCTCCTGCCCCTGAGCGCATCCCCGCTGCCGCCGGGGTTTTGGTTGGTGCCTGGAAATGAGCTCCGCAAGAGTTGGAGAGGGATTATAGCTGCCTTCAGGGAGCGAGGAATTGATAAAAAATCCCATTTTCATTGCAATGTCCTCCCTAATAAAAAAAAATCAGGAAAAAGAAGTCCAGCAGCAGATTTCTTTTTTATCACTACAGATTCATGAAGCCTGTCCAGCAGCCTGTGTCAGGGCTGGCCAACCCCCGGCTCGGCAGAGCCCTTGTGCCCTGGGTGCGGTGCCTCCTGCCCTGCCTGCGTCCCACCAACACGGGAGCGCTTGTGCGGATGAGTTCGGGGCATTGTTCATCCCATGGTGCCAGATGAGTGGCCGTGAGGATTGGCCTTTGAAGCCAGCCTTGGTCTTGGGCAGAGTTTTTCCAGAAGCAGCTGCTTGGAGCCTGCTTTTCATCCCCAAAGAATAAAATTGCAGTGTTACTGCTGGAGCCAGGGTGACATTACCTGCATCCAGCTGTGTTTAATTTGCTGCAGAGTGGTTGGCAATATCGCTCCTTTCTTTGGGCAAAAATCACACTCCATAAAAAAACAGGAGATGCTTTTTTTTCTGGTTTATTCTCATGGTAAATGCATGAAATCTTGAAGAAACAAGGTTTTGAGCCGGTCCTGGGGCGATGTGTGCCACAGCATCCTGGTTCCCCGTGCAGCGTGTCTGTTGGTGTGGGACTCAGTTTTGCTAATCATCGTTCGTGATGTGCCTCAGCGTGTTCCCTGCCCGGAGCCCGAGCAGCTCAGCATTCCTGGCGCTGTGTGCACCATGGCTCAGAGTGCTCCGTCAGGCCGGGGGACCACCAGGCAGCCTGGCCGGG
>NW_009193019.1:0-950 GCF_000690835.1 Fulmarus glacialis
GCTTTAATTGTTGCTGGGTGGTGCTTGCACCGGGACTGTGGGGGGCGGGGGGGAGGGAGCGGAGAACACAGCCGGGGTGGTGGACCCAGCTGGCCAATGGGGTATTCTATACCATGGGGCATCATGCTCAGTATAAAAACCAGGTATGGGGCGGGGGGACTCGCCCCCCGTTCGTGATACGCGGTTGGAGGTACGCGAGCGTATTAAAAGAAAATTACTAAGAAACACATTCAATGTTGCAGCAAGTAAATATTACCAAATACTACAGAATCACAGAATAGTTGAGGCTGGAAGGCATCTCTGGAGATTGTTTTGTTTAGGCACCCTGCTCAAAGTGGGATCACAGAAAGCAGGTTGTTAAAGGCCATGTCCAGTTGGGTTTTGAGTATCTCCAAGGATGAAGACTGTACAACCTCTCTGCACAACCTTTTCTAGTCTTCAGCCATCCTCACAGTAGAAAGTGTTTCCTGATGGCACCTCTTGTGTTTCAGTTTTTATCCATTGCCTCTGATCCTGTCACTGGGCATCACTAAAACAATACCACAGCCAGCAGGATCAGTGAGGTGAACAGGAGCTAGTGGCCAGGTCCAACCAAGAGGGTAGGTTATAGGTTGTAAGGCAATATCATGGTGATGAGGCATTGTCCTAGGCCAAGCCAGGAAGTCAATCCATAGATCAGGCTTAAGATCAGGTCCAGTGATCAGCAGGCAGGTCCATAGTGACTGACAGGACTGAGGTCAAGCCAAAAGTCCTACCAGTGGTTGAGATCTGGATCAAGAGGCACCATATCTTAACAGGGGCATGTTTGGGCTGTAGGCCAGTAGTCCTGGCCTCAGTCTTGGTCCCAGCCTCCAAACATAGCCCAAAAAGGTACGGGGCTTTGGAGCTCGAGGGCCAGACAAACGAGGAGGTAGAAGACGACCCATCCAGGGGGTTGCCTGAAGCGAGTC
>NW_009193020.1:0-8918 GCF_000690835.1 Fulmarus glacialis
CTCCTCGTCTCGTTGGAGAATGTCTGAAGGCTGTGCAGCTGCCAGCGGGTTGCGCACATCCTATCCCGCATCCTTGGGAAGGAGATGCTCCTAGCTGTAGCACAGGCGTCCCTGCCAAATAATGTGTACTGGTTTATTTGGCTTTTTCATCACACTTTTCTTCTTGGAAAAAGAATGCATGGTTGTGCATATTGTAATTTAAATGTATTTACAGATTTAAATAAATAAGATTATTTGTAAAGATATCTGTAAAATTGGGTCTGGCATCTTTGGCTGAGTTGCATGACGCTGAAGTCGAGAGTCTAATTATTTTCTTTATTTTTTAGAGGGACGCTTCATTTCATCTTTTCTGGAATGGAGATTTCTTCTCACCAGTTTCACCTCTTGCAGCAACTAAATGAGCAGCGCAGGCAAGACTTATTCTGTGACTGCAATATCCTGGTGGAGGGAAAGGTCTTTAAAGCACATCGCAATGTGCTGTTTGCCAGCAGCGGCTATTTCAAAATGCTCCTTTCGCAGAGCTCGAAGGAGGCGAGTCAGCCAACGACAGCCACTTTCCAGGCATTTTCTCCTGACACATTTACAGTTATTCTAGATTTTGTGTATTCAGGCAAACTGTCTCTCACTGGCCAGAATGTCATCGAAGTCATGTCGGCTGCTAGCTATCTGCAGATGACCGATGTTATCAGTGTGTGTAAAACGTTCATTAAGTCATCGCTGGACATCAGCGAGAAGGAGAAGGATCGCTACTTCAGTCTGTCAGACAAAGATGTAAATTCAAACGGTGTGGACCGATCCTGCTTGTACAGCGCTGGCTGGAGGGCAGAAAGCAGCCCCCCGCATTCGCACTTAAGTCCAGATCAAGGGACATGTATGATGGGTGGAAACGCTTGGAGCAATTTCAGCTACTATCCGACTTCTCAAAGAAATGCCCAGCAACAGCTGTCCAAACATGAGCAAAGGCAGGATTCCATAAAGAAATCCCGGCACCTGGGACTGCAGCAGCCTTCTGACATTCCTCACTATAAATCAAGCAAACTGGAGGACAGGGCTGCGGAGCCCGCTGGCCATATTGCTCAGTCTGAGGAGCAAGTTCAGATTGAATCAGAAGTTGAATCTCCTCACGTGGGATACCAGTATGGCCAAGGGTCTGACGTGATACCAAGGAGCTTGGCTGTGTCACAGCAGGAGCATGAATCACCCCGTTCTTCTAGTAAATCGAAGTCTTCAAAAGCAGACGAGCAGTATGCGAGCATGCCCTCAATCCTAGGTGTCATGGGAAGCTGGGCTGAAGGTAAGAGTTGGTTTTAATGCTGTGGGTGCACAGTCATCTGTGAATCGTCTGTTCTGTCTGTGAGAAAATGCGCCTTACTGAACGAGTGTACAATTGCCAAAAATACATCTGTATTGTCCAGAAATAAGTCTGGAAAGTTTAACTCTTATTTTTTAATAATTGTGAATGAATGAAGTACCTGGTTTATTAAAACTAGCTTTGCAAAATACATAATCTTTAGTGTCTCTATACAGCTTCATCCTGCAAATTTAAGTCTTGATCTTTTGGGATATTTTTAAGCTCATTTTAATATAGCTAACAGTCCACTCCTTTTCCTTTGTTGCACTCCTGTGTAATTTACAGGAAAACACAAGATCCTTGTGCTTGAAAAGACCTATGATAATATTTTTTTTTTTTAATAAAAGTGATTTGCTATTCTGCATAGAATGCATTTTTCTAGAGCATTCAATGACTAGACATGTTATGACTTACTTTATTTTTTTTTTTAATCACATTATTTTCTAACAGATGATCTGCCCAGGATGAGGTTCAAGTGCCCATTCTGCACTCACGTGGTGAAAAGAAAAGCAGACCTAAAGCGTCACCTTCGCTGTCATACAGGAGAGCGCCCTTACCCTTGTGAGGCATGTGGGAAAAGATTTAGCAGGCTAGATCACCTAAGTAGCCATTTTCGAACAGTATGTATTTTTAGTAACTGCATGATTTGTTTAATGTGTAAATCTGTCTCAGCATAATTAAACACAGTGCAAGTGTATCTGGTTGATATATTGATTCCTGTAAAAGAAGAGGTAATAGAAAATTAATCTGTTTTTGCTGAAGTTGATTTGAAGCATATTTGTATGAAAGGGGATGAATTTCTTTGTTAATTGATGGCTCGCAAAGGTACTGCTCTATGCAAGTCCTGTAATAGAGCTTAAGTGGGCAATTACAGTGCCTGCGATGGTTTCATTTTTAACGTTTGATGACTGTCTCTCGAAGTGAGTTAACGCTACCATTTGACGCTACTCCAGCCCTACTTTTTGTCATCTTAAAAAACACTTCTTTGTGGATACATTACCAAATTTATTCATTTCAATTTTCCCAGATTCATCAGGCTTGTAAGCCTATCTGCAGAAAGTGTAAACGCCACGTGACTGAGCTAACAGGACAAGTGGTCCAAGAGGGGACAAGACGTTACAGACTCTGTAATGAGTGTTTGGCCGAAGCTGGCATAGACAGTATTCGCATTGACTTGGAGGCTGAAGCACCCCTTGAATTTCCACAAGATGGGGATAAGGATTCCAGGTGGCACTATGGGGAAGACAACAGATCTGATGTGGAGATTGTGGAGGATGGGTCAACCGACTTGGTCATTCAGCAAGTTGATGACAGTGAGGATGAAGCAGACGAAAAGGAAGTAAAACCAAATATTAGGTAGTTGCAAGACAAGAATTAGGAATTCCATGTAAGAGGGAAAATGTACTGTCTTGACCATGAGCCCTCCACCAGCCTGTTGTTACCGTACAGAGACATACTGGTTTCTTTTGAACAGGTCCAGACTTGCATGTATTTATGGACATGCCATTGAGTTCATTCTGAGTTATCAGAATACCCATACTTTGCTTCATGAGAAAGAATCCATCCTTAAATGAAATACTGGATGAACAAGGAAACTGAAGTGCTACATGGATAACTTTTTATAGTAGACAATGGGTCACATCTCAAAACCTCTTTCAAGGGAGTGAGGTCTAAATACTTTAAAACAAACAAACAAACAAAAAAGGTCACACAGCACTGTAAATTGCCCACTTTTTAAACTTGTAGAGATGTGGGTTTTATATGTAATATCATCTGGTGGTAAACAAAGTATAAATACCCCACACACCAGAATATAAAGAAAACCTCTCTTCAGTATTCAGAAATGAAGATAATCTTCCATGAAATTTCATGAAGTCTTCATATTATGATAAAGAAAAAAGGTAGCTAATTAAGAAAAAGCATATAAAAATGTTTTAGCACATTTGTCTGGAAAAGCACTTTCTTGTAAAATTTATTAGAATAAGGAGAATCTTTAGCAGATCATTCATTCAAGACCTATTTCTTTACAAGAAAATAAACACATGAATGCTAGTCCTAGTCAACACATCAGAGATAAAATGATTACAAATATGGATCCTTAATTGATGCTAGTAGATGTCTTACTCATTCTGAAAATTGGGAACTCAGACTGGGGTATGTTTTAATAAGCACTAGTAAAAAATATCTTTTTTTTTTTTTTTTTTTTTTTAAAAAACTCTCAAAAGTGCCAGAATGACGTGACTGGTAGCCCTGTATCCACAGCATTGCCAGTGGCAGTGTCAGCTTCTTCATGCCAATGTGAAGGAAACAATCCTTACAAGGTTACTTTAGCTGCTGTTTTCCCTCTTCATCCCCCGTTTTACTTGCCAATAACAGTGGCAGAACAATTTGTACAGTATATATACTATATCATTAGAAAGAGAACTGATGAGATTTTCCATCTGAAACCATTGACTGCTCTTGTTTGTATTGACCTATACCCAATTTAAACTGATGAGTTTTAAGATGGAGTCATTATCAATTTATATATTCCCGAAGTCATTCGGTCACCAAGAGAGTATACTTTGACCTTTTTCAGTCTGTACTATATGCCAATGAGAACAAGATGTACTGGAAGTTCTAGACATTATATTTGTGTAATTTTACCTACAATTAGACTGCAAGAGATGAGATGACTAGTGGTGAAGAAAGTTTATTTCTGTAACAAAATAAGCCACTTCTTGTTACTTAGTGAGTTTATCTTAACCAGCACTGTAAACAAGCGAGGAGCAGAAGTATGCTCCTGGGGTGCTTTTACTCTGCATTGTCTTGGACAGACCTGAGTATTAATACAGTCTTCATCCTGTGATCATTGAACTCAATCGGTACAGGCTTAGAAAACTTTAATTTTTTTCTTTTTTACAACTTTGTAAGCATGTTTGGCTGAAACCCGGGATTAATTACAGAGCAATCCCATATATATACTATATAATCTCTTTCCCAGGGACAGCTAAAAAGTCACTATTTTATTTTTATTTGTGTAAAAACTGTATAGCCTTATTAGTATCATCATTACCAGAGTGCAGCATTTTCATTCCAGGCTGCAGATGGCCAGCCTACGGGTCTCTTAAATGACAGCTTGAGCGCTTCCTACTAAGTTCACAGTGTAGGCATTAAGCGCCCTTCCCCTCAGACGTGCAGCACTGTCAAGAAGCAGCCTGCTTGTATGTTCTAAGGAGACAAGGAGTGGTATTTTATTGCTCCTATGAAAATTATCATCCATTGGCTTAGACCTGGGGAGGGGGCTGGAAGGGGGGAACTTACAAAACTTTCTGATGACCCATGTGAAAACATCTTTTCCAAACAAGGCTTACACTTGCCTCGATTTTATGTTACACTTTGGTCAGCAGTCCATGAAATGGACATGATGTGAAAACAGCTGGTTAATTTCTTGGAGCTTATTATTCCTAACATGCATATTATTAAATGGCTGAGAAATATTCCTGACCAACCTGAACTAAATCAAATATAGAACAAAGAAATATATAAAAGAATATGGAATGACTTTGATCAAATTTCAAGAGAAAATGCTTGCTGAAATCCAATTTAATAGATTTTTCCGCTTCCCTTTACATTAAACAGTATGCACAATAAATTCTAGGTATCGGTGCCCGCTGTCCCAGAATACAAAGTGGCTGGGATTAGTCTGTGTGTGTGTTTGGGGATGGATTAAGGGGAGGGGAAAATAAAGTATCACTCTAGGCCTGAAATCTTTACTGCCAACTGTAAAGGTGAGACTATTAAGTGTTTCTGTAGACTTGGGGGCGTTTTTAGAAGCAAAGGGATTTTTGGATCAATACTCAATCTAATTAGATACCGTAAATCTAAGAATACTGAGGACCAGATGCTTCAGAAAAAGATGTGAAGTGGCTATAAATGGGCCAATGGAACAATCTATCCGTATGAAGACATTTACTTTTTAAATATAGGCAGATTAATTGTTGATATGCCTGGCAGACAAGGGTTTTTACCGTTTTTATACATTATTGTTATTCTCATTAGCATAACTAGATATCGGTAGTCATTTTTAAAGTATCTTATTAAGCTTGGAGTTTTAGCTCAAGACTGCAATTCCCACAGGTCAATTATGTTTTGTATTTTTGAAAAGGTTATAATTTGTTGCTTTAATTTCAGTTGTTGTTCCCTTATTTTTGTATTGCAAGACAAGATAAATGTTAAGTGCCTTATATTTTCTATGTCCTTCATTTTACATAGCCAGTCATGTATTTTGCTTGTTTTTCTCTAAATGAAAGTAATCCTATTTGTTTTCTTTTCATCTCCGTGCATTGCCTCTGATGACTGTCTGCTTCATGCTCCTGTTAGGATCACATACCACTCATTAGCAGAAGTAACATTTTCGTTTCTTTCAGGGAGGAAAGCAAAGACCATACAGGGTTGTTCCCACAGAATTTAATTTACCTGACATAACTGATTTGAATGTGTTGCTTTTTGAACTTTGCCAGGTCACAAATAGGACTTGATTTTATCTTTAAATGCTAGAGACGGCTGTATAGAACTGTACTGAATTCTGCTAATATTGATCTGTTCACATTGTTTCTGTCCTGTCTCTGTACATCCAAATCACAGTCTGAGAGGTTTAAATTGTAGTGCAGCATTGGAACAGGCTGTTCAAAAAGCAGCCTCAGAGATGGTTGTCCTTAGAAGTGTTTGAACTTGGCTAGACAAAGCCACAGCTGATCTGATCTTGGTACTGGCCGCCTTCTTGTGGGAGGTGGGACTAGAGAGAGACATTCACAGCTCCCATATGACCAACAGTTCTGATTCCTCTCAGATTGGTTTTTGCTTTTTTTTTAAATTATTTTTTCCTTGTACTTCTTTCATCTTCTTTGTGTTGCTTTGAATGGTCTTAAATACTACTTCTTAATGCATGTTTTGATTATTCACTGGTTTTCAATACATCATTCTCTTGTCATTTGCTTTTCCATTCCCTGTTTCATCTGACTAACACTGGAGGGATGTCCACTTCAAGAGACATTCCTCTTGTATACCTCTGCTTTCTGTGCAATCCTAGTGTCTTTGTCCTTTTCTCTCCTCTGTCCTTTGTCACAGAGAGTCTGCCTCTTTGCTTGGCTTGTGTTTATCGTTGCGTTCACAAAACCACAGTCAAGAGTGAAGACATAGATTCATCATCCTTGTTTAGCGTCTCACCTTTAACTATCCTTATTTTCTGGCAGCTATCTTGCCATCCTTTCAAAGGCTGAAACACTGAATTAAAAAACATTTCTCTTTCCCCCTTTTCAGATATTTCTTACAGAATTCTACCTGCCACATAAACCTATGACTTGTGTGATACTTGATTAGTTTTTGTCTTTCACATCATATCCCATTTTTTTGTTTTCCATTAAATTATCTAAACTTCTGTATTTACTGTCCCAAAAAATGACACTTGTCCTTATTTTAAAGGTTCAACTGTTTTTTTTTCCCAAGGTTAATAAAAAAAAGCAGACCCCCAAAAACAACCTCAGAATGAATCTCCCTTTCCAACCTTTTAGTACATATTCTATTCCAGTTCTAAAGAACTGAGATGAAAAAAAAATGCAAAAATGTTGATGAGCTTTGAAAATATCTGTAAGCCCACAGTCTCTAGCAGAGGACTGACACCAACTACTACATGTATCATCCTTCCTTTACTCCTGGCTCTCCAGAAGAAATACTCCATCCTCCAGGATTTTGGGATCCCTCTCAATTTTTCAATGATAACTTAGAAAAAAAGAAATCTCTGTTGGATATAAAATTATGGAATATACTACATTTCTTCCCTGAAGCATCTGGTCACTGTCATATTATCCCATTACCTAGCTATGCCAATGTCTACCTTCCTTATATTTTGGTCTCTCAGTCTGCAGAAATACTTGGCTTTGAACTTCAGGTAGCCTACACAGGGGCTAATACCACAATCTTCAGCCCTATTTATTATTTAAATGGACCTTGATTTAGCTGAAAAATGCCTGACCTTCCATCTGGCTACAGCTGAGTCAATGACTGTGCCTGGATCCCAGGATCCCCCTCTGATGATCCTTAGCATCTGTCAGCATAACAACAATGCTGAATGTCTATCTAAAACCTTAACTGCTGAGGGCTAGCAGAGTGGAGATCTGTGTTAAGTGAGGATTACAGCTAAACTAAACTTGTTTAGTTAAATTTATCCTAAAAAAGGCTTTTTAAAAATTATATTTTAATCAAAGCTTTGAGGCTAAAGATAGCAGCAGTCAGACTGGAATTAAGCACATGTGTTTAGCGTTTATTTAATGAGTTCACAAATTCATGAGGAACTACTTCAGTGGACTGCTGAGGCCAGTATCTATGATCTGGTCAAACTGGCACTGGGCACTTCTAACCATTCACAAAGTAGAGAAATGTAAATTATAATCCAAAAAGAGTCCAAATAATTAATTCTGTATTCCTTTTATTATTTCTATATGAATAAGTACAGCAGAATTTGTAATAGTAGTGCAGTATTCTAGTACAGGTATTCCAACACCTGCTTCTTGATTTTTCTGGAACATGTCAGGGAAGTCAGAAGTCAATTAGAAGGTTATTATTAGTTGGAACGTAACATGTACGAGAACGAAATAGAAGAAAATTTCTCTAATTCTGGCCAAAAGGTTGAATTTTCGAGAAAAGGATCTTATAATCATCCCGTCCTTGCCTTCAGACTTGCAATGTACTTTTCCCGTTAGGTATAAATCTGTACCAACAGTCTGTATGTCTGTTGAGTGACGGGTATAATTTGATAAGCTACTAAGAAAAGCTTATAATAGTTACGAAATATTTTCTATACTATTTAACTTAAAAAAATCCCTCCCATACTGGAGTTAGCATAACCTTTCATCATATTTAACTCTTGAAACACAGAGAGGTGTCTTATTTGGAGCATCAAGAGTTTTAAACATAGTAGCAACACAGAGTAGAAAATTTTGTAAGGGAAAACTGGGAGGAGTGGAAGGAAAAGGATTTCTGTATCTTGGTTTAGCTGTTATACTAAATTAAACGCTAATGAAGTTCTCTGCCACACTCCAACCTGACACTTTTTACTGTGAAAATAGGAACTGTTCTTTTACCATGTTCTAACTGAGCCTACTTTGAGGAGGAGACTATACCAGATGACCTGCAGAGGTTCTCAAATTTATTCAATGATCTCAGGGAAGAAGATTCAAAGTGTCTCATCTTCTAACAGGCACAAGATTGAAAGTGTGTTGTCTTCTAAAAGGCATCCTGATTTGATTTTTTTTCCACACGGGAAAAAAAAGGACAATCTGTAATATTGCACTCCTACTTGCAGTACTTCGGTTTAGGATTATCTCCATTGTTTGAATACAAAACTTTCCTGTTATAAAAACGCTGCTACACTGAGTAATGTAATCTATCCAACGCCACGAACTACAGATATTTCCCATTCAGGTGGCACCTTCCACATGCACAGATACCTAGACTGGCCTTTAACAATAGCGATGCATTGTCTGCGGTAAGGTAGTGGGCCTCCCGGGCAGCATGTGGGTGTGGGAAG
>NW_009193021.1:0-9228 GCF_000690835.1 Fulmarus glacialis
CACCTATAAATGTAAATTTTTTTTTTTTTCAGAGCTGGAATGTATTAATGCCTAGAAAATAAAGGGCAACTGTTTCTCGTAGGAGAGACATTTTCAGCCAGCATAAAGAAGAAAAAAAGAACTCGATTTATATTTTTAAAAGTGCCCTTTTGCCTTTCAAAGTTGTTTTTTTTCCCCTCAGAATTTTTTCATTATGTTAATTAATGAATTAGAAGCTCGCTCTTGAGAGTATGTTTTCATATGTAAGATGCCCTGGCCTTTTCTAGTACACTACAAAGTAGGTATCTCAGTACTGCAAGATTCTGCTTTTTTCTTGGCTTTTTTTTCTTGACTCTGCCAAGTCTGTGACTTGCTGTTGGGTTGTAGATTGGTAGAATGCTGGTGTGCAGTCCTTGAAATGGCACTGTCCAAAGTATATCTGAAGCATATGAATAGATAAGTTCCTTGAAATTGTCATGTGCGTTGTGTGTTAGAAGTTGCTTGTAGGCTGTAGTCTTGCGTTTCCATTTTTCTGCATATAAGGTTAGTGGGCAAGCTCCAAGTCAGCTTATACAGTCAAGCTTTAATTTCTTTGGTAGACTCTGTCACAACCTAAATCTGGTGTTTCTTGCATAGTATTAGATTTGTACCTATTGTTTTTCTTTCTTTTTTCTCTTGTGTTTAAAAAAAAAAAACACTTCCATTTAAAAGCTAGTATTCTCCCTTTCTACCATTCTGAATTAGATTTGGCTCCTTTGCTTCCTCTGCTTTCTCTTCAGATAGGGCTGTTAAACTGCTGGGAAGAAATATTCCCTCAATTCTGAGGATGACTAAAGGAATGGATCAGAAGATAAGCAGAAGGCTTTGCATTAAACCCCAGGAAGAAAGTCAACTTCAGCCAAGAAGTAAGAGTTTTTGATAATGATCATGCTATGTTTCGTGCCACAAAGTATTTAGATATCCAGGCTGCAATCATCTGAACAGGAATTTGGCTGACACAGATGCTAATAACCCTGATTTTGTGAGAGGGAATTCTGATCTTTAGACTAAAAAACTGAGCATTAAATTTAGCAATAAAATCTTGGTTTTTAACAAAGCCAGGGGTCAGTATTTCTTCTTGTGACAATAACACAGTTTTCACTTTTAGCAGGTCACTAGTATCTTATCTGACGTGCAGTCCTACATTGAGGCTCTTCAGCTGTGCTATAGAACCGACTCTTCAACCCCAGTGTAAACTATCTATGTTTAGCAATGTCGTAGAAGCTAAAATACTTTTGCAGTTTTTCATAGTACAACCAGCTCCAGCTGTTCACAAAATTGAACATGCCCTGCAGGAGAGAGTCAGTCTGAATTGTTGGCTTAGTTCATGTTTAAGGGTGGAGTTGTTCAGGTAAAGCTCAGGCCACGAAATGTTTTTTCACTATACCTGGGACAGTTATGATGCTCTAATCAGACTCCCTGTATAACAGGTTCCCTTTTCATGGCCTACTGATGCTAGGTAAAAGGAGCATACAAATGTGAAGCATTTTGCATATTTCTGTGTTAAAAACATAATGCAGCTGTACTGGGTAAGACCAGAGGTCTCCTTAACAGTGTCATGTCTCCTGTACTGGCTGGTAAAGACGGTCCCTTATATTTTTGTGAAGACGAATAGGAATGGTGGCCAATAGCAAGGATCTAAGGAAGAGTGTAGAAACGGGGCAAACGTAGTGTTTCTCCCTAGACTGCTGTCCCAGAGGTGGCATCTTTGTGTTTAATGGTCCTCACTGGATTTTTCTTTCATAAATTTGCCTAGTCTCTTGAAGCTGGATGTATTTTTAGCATTCACATCCTCTGGGGATCCTCAGCTGAAACATGCTTTGAGAAAACAAGTACAGTTTTGTACTTGTTTTTGAACCTAGTGCATACTATTTTCAATCTGATGTTCCTTTTTTCAATACCCCTTCCAAAACAGGATCTGTTCATTATAACCCACACTCCCAATGAATGTCACTTACTATCCTGGTGCCCTCTGTTGTGCTGAAGGGAGCTTCAGTTACTGCTTTTCCAGGCCAAAGGTCTCATTCTATGATATTGTTTCTTATATGGTGGCCATTCCATACCTGTGGTTGTGCTTACCCATTTTCTCTGTACCCATTCTATTTCAACTGTTTCTGAGATGAGGGATCGGTGTTTCACATGCTTTTCAAAATGCTGGAGTTGTGGTTTTATACAATGGCATAATAATGCCTTTGTGTTGGTCGGTGTTCCTAATCATTGCTAATAATGCTGTTTCCCTTTCTGTCTATTACTGAACATTTTGCCAAAACCTCTACAAAATGCCAAGGACTTACTCCTCAGCAATAATGGTTTAGGTTAGAGTCCGTCTTCTGCATGTGAACCAGAATTGCTTCCTGTTGATATACGTGGGGTTTCGCTGGCCATCTCATTGACTCAGGATTCTGAAGCCCTGCGGCTCCTTGCGCTTAGCCCTCTTCTTTATGTTTCTGAATAGCTTAGTGTTGTCAGCAAACTGTCTATCCACCCTGCTTCGTAGATAATTCGTGAATCCATGAGGCAGCACAGAGCTATACAGGATACCTCCCATTGTTGGATTGTTGGGTTGGTGTTTTGGTTTGTTTTGGTTTGTTTTTTAAAAAGGATGTGGGGGGTGGGAAAGCTGTCTGTCTTTGCACTTTGTTTGCTAGATTTTAATGGTATGGTATGTATGGAAACCTTCCCGTATTACATTCTGAGTACTTTTTTTTTATATGGAGTTTGAAAGACTGAGATGAAAATTAAGGGTCTAATCTTTGCCTATGCTCATCTGTTTGTTTATACCTCCAGATAAGATAAAATCTTACACTCCCTGGAAAAGTTAACATTCTGTGATACAATGGTGTGGCATATTGGCTTTCCTGTAGCAGTTCCATTTGATTTATTTTATTTTTTAAACTAATTAAATGTAATCAGAAAACTATAATATTACAGCAGCTTAGGAAGCTTAAATGCTGGAGCAGGTTCTGCAAATTTAGAGCTACAAATATAGAGGTCTTGGGCAAGATTTCGCTTTCCTTACATGGCCTCAGTTTAATCCATGTTTATAGGTTTGTTAATCTGACTGTGATATACTTTTTGTTCCCTAACCAGCTCTAGCAATCAATCATACTTAAAATTCTGCATTGCTCACTCTAACTGGTTTCATTACAGCTGTGGCAATTCATCTTCTCTGACTGTTGTTTTGGGGGGCGTTGGGGGGTTTTGTTTGTTTGTGTGTTTGTTTGTGGGGTTTTTTTTTAGGTCAGTCTCCTTTGAGGGTGCCTGGACACAAGCCTACAGACTGGGACAAAAGATTTTTGTTGTGGGCAGGCCATTTCAAAAAACCAGAGGATATACCAGAGACTGTCTCGTAAGTGCCAGTTTTGAAGCTGTAAAAGAGACATTGTCCACGCAGGAATATTGAGTTACTTGAATGCAACTCCAGAATAACTTTTCTTAAATGGAATAGGTTTTCACAGCTGAAAAATCCTACACTGCTGTGTTTGGTGTATCGTCTTGTAGATGAGATGGCCTAAGCAATTCTGTATTGCTGAGAGAATATATCCCTTTTGATTTTTTTCTGAAGGGATGACCAGCATCTATCAGTTGTTTCATTAGAAAAACATCACAAATCAGTTAATTTTTGCTCTTCTCTCCCAATCAGAAAAGCTTTTTGCAAATATTAGTGTGAGCTTTTCCTAGTGTTTTTCTTTATATGTCAGTCTCTCATTGTGTGAATCTTTCATGATATAGCTATAAAATAACTGAAACTCATTTAAAATATTTATTAATGAATGTCTGGAGGGAATGGGCCAACTTGCTCTACTCTCAGAATTTAAACTAACAGTGGAAAGGCTCCCTAACAAAAAATATATATAGGCAAAATTTCCCTGTTGCTGGTGGAGTCCAAATGTCAATGCTTTGCCCTGTATAAAAAGTAGAAAATAAAACTGGATGTTCTAGTTTGCCTATCTAAAATGAAGACCAAACTTAACAACAGCAAAAGGCAATTATTAGTTTAAAAAACTTTCCTGCTGGTAGTATGGTTATCTTTTAAAACATGCTTGTAATGCTTTTAAATATATGTATTTATTTAAATTAAAAAGATAGAGTAAATCTTGTACTACTTGGGTAAGCAAACTATGTAGCTGCCCTTTAAAGCTACTCTATTTGTTTGGGTGCACAGTATGGGAATTGAAAATCCACCCATGTATCTAAGTTCTTTCTAAATGTATCACAATGGATAAATATTCTTAAAAATTAATTCTTCAATTTTGTATTGAATCATTTTTCTTAAAATTACATTTGAAATACATAAAGGCATAAATTATTAAAACTTATGTGAGTTCATATATTTTTGCATACCAAACACTTGTTATGAGTGTTTTTAAAAAAAACAAAGTTAGCAGATTGATTGAAGTCATTTCAGTGGTTTATTGAAAGGACAAACCAACTTCTGATAAAAGCTGACCATTTTTGCAAGTGCATAGGGAATTCTTGTTTTTATTTAGGCAAATAGTTCAGCCAAAGCTGAGAAGACGATTGAGAACTAAAGCTTGTTTTCCTATTCTAAGCTGAATTAAGAGTGGGTTGTAAGAGCTCGTGATGTAACTCAGTAATCTTGCAAGATATGGTAATCAGAAGTAATTCATTTATTAAACAAATGTTAATCTTAGCCACTGAATTGATTTAAAATGCAAATTGCGTTCAGATAGCTACCTTTTCCTCTTGTATATTCTAACACATCCAAGGTACTTCAAAAATTAACTAATAAACTTTTAAAATCCTACTTCTGTGCATTTCAGATTACTTGCAGCCTGCACCCAAGTTGTTCATCGCAGATTATTAGCAAAAACAAATAATCCAGAAATAAAATTTAACTGTTAGTTTCATGGTAGGTGGACATGATCCCTATGATCAGAAATCTTGTACTCAGATCAGTACTTTGAAAGTGATCAAATCACTCTTGCCCTCCTCTTCAAAAACAAGAACAAAACTCTCTTCAGTTCTCAGGTCCTATGTGATTTACCATGTTGAACTATCGTGGATCTGTCAGTATCTTTTTTTCCTCCAAGTATAAGGGTCAAAATGTGGTAAAAGATTCCATATTCACTCATCTTTGTACAGTGATAGTTTCCCAGTTCCTTTAAATCCACTATCCATGTTAGTTTTGGGGTATAATTACCTAGTTTGATGCATTTATTCTTTCATCGTGTGATGTTGATGCTTTTCTAGTCATCTGTAATTTTATAATACACCAAATTTAATCTATTATTAGACTATTAGATCTCCTTGAGAAGGGAGTCAACTGCTCTGAATTCTGCAAGGAGAGTTAAATATACAGGGTGTAGGTGTTTGCTTTTAGGTGTGCTTTCCAAAATAACCATTATGTTTCATTGGCCCTTCTTGCACTGGTATCTCTAATATGAACTTTAAATTTGCTGTAACTGAGATGTCATTTGGGTAGAATGATCTTCAGAGTTTAATCCAACTTAAAATAAATTACTTTTTGGTTTAACTCATCACATGTACAGCTGGAAGGCTTTAATAAGTGATACTCTTCTTGTGGAAGATTTCTTGGTTTTGAAAGATAATAGTAGACTAGGCAACAGGTTTCCCAAAGCAGTGTGGCTGGTGTGGCTCGATAAGCCCCCTGAAAAAAAATTTTAAAAAAAAAAAAAAAAAAAAAAAGATTTAAAGGAGTCCTCTATCCAAAGCTGATGTTGGAAAGCTTACAAGCATCCATGCCCCCTTAGTTTCTTAGAAAAACAGATTACCTTAAGACTCTAGCAGGAGGGAAGTGGTAGCCACTGGTCTTTTACCAAGTCCTATTCAGAATTTCTGAGGAATATTAACATTCAGCAGCCAGTGTGTAATCTGTAGCACTATCAAATCCTGTAGTAGAGGATTATTAGCAAATACAACCCTCTCCTTTTCCTGTTCTCCCCATAGTGAACGTACATATTTAAATACTGCAGCCTTCCTCCTCCGCGTTGCAGTCAAGTGGTCTAGAAAGGCAGTGTTGTCTCTTAACAATTAAATAACCAAAAGTTAAAAATGTTGGGTTTGTTTCCAACTTTGAGAGGAACTCCTTTGTGACCAAGTACCTCCCCTGGTACTGGGGATCAGCCTTTCCCATTCTTGTCAAACCTTTTTGTGAAAAGAGCCAAGTACAGTTAGCGTTATACCAGATTACATAGCATGCCAGAAGAAATCAAACAATTAGCCAAATGGCTTATTTGGGTTTCTGATAATGAGTCTGTTCTTCTCTTATTATTTCTTGAGGATTGAAACAATCAGAGCAGCAAAGACCACACTGCGTGTGAAGTTCAGCTATGTAATGATTGCCTTGACAATATTGGGATGCATAGCCATGGTAATTAAAGGGAAGCAGGTAAGCACAGATTTTTGGCTGGTGAGTGCAAATTAATCTTCACATAAACCCCTTGGTTCCTCCTACGGATTGTTAGTACTGGTTTGGTTTGTTTTTTTTTTTTCTTCCATTTTATCACTGAGCAAAAATTAAAAATAAGTCCTCCTAGTTACCCAGAAGCGACCCTCATTGATTAACTTCCAAGTCAGAAAAGGATGCTGTCAGTGTTACACTGCATATGTTTCCTTTAAAAGGAAAAAAAATACTCTTTTTTTCTCAGTGCAATACTTAATTTTAGCTTGCGCTGTTTTAACTCTTTAATTTTGCTGACGAGCTGTGAGAGTTTGAAAGGAAGGAGCACCTTCTGTTGTGAGGGATCTGGTAGGCAGGTAAATGCTTGTTGGGCCAATGGGGTCCATAGAGTTCGCTGTATGACCTGTTACAAATGCCTCTCTACACACTGCAACACTTGTAGAATCAATATAATGGAAATAGCAAATGAGTATGTTTCTCCACAAACAGACTTGAGAGTCTTTTTAAACAGTGGGGAGATGGTCAGTAATAATTCTGTGCCCTTTATTTGCATTAGAAAATAGTCTTCCTTTAGTGTGGATGGAACAACTTTCCTCAAGTTACTATTGTTTGTTGAATCGAAAAACTTTCATAGAAAAGCTGCCAAGTCCTGTAGATGCTGAGTATCCTTCACTTGCACGGAATTTGGCAAGATACCGAAGTAGTTCAGCATATGGCAGAACTAGGTCTATGATTTAATTTGTATCAATATGAAGTGAGGAAGTGTAAAGTTTAAGATTCCAAGTGCAGGAAAGGTTAGTCATGCCTTAATTTTATGTGTTTTTTAACATAGCTGGTGAACTATTAACTTCGTGGTATTTCTGTAAAGAAGCAAGGAGCACTTTTTGTGTACTGAAGCCAAGCTAAAGCCTCTCAGCAGCATTAGTCTCAAAGTCAAGGAATGTGAATATAATCTGTGCAGCTTATTATCATGTGGCTTTTGATAAAAAGTGCAGTGGTAACAGAAGCACAGTCCACTACATCTTTCAAGGATGACTGGAAGCAGAAAACCCTGAGCTTAAAGCATCTACATGGGCAGAACCTTATTTGTATGTTGCCTTTCTCTGAAGCAGTTCTTCTCATGACAATGTTCCGATCTTGTTTCTATAGACTACTAGGTGTTCTAGAGAAACCTTAAAACTAGTAACAGAGTCTCAACCCCAGCTCTGTGAACTATTGAAAGGTCAAGTGGCATTTCTACTTGTAAGCATTCCCCTATCAAAATGAAAAGGATGCAGCACTCCGAAACAAAACAGTAGAAAGGTTTTTCCCTGGCTTTAGCACAAGAGATCAAACACTGAAAATTCCCAGAGCATTTTCCTCTTACATTGGAGTAGTATGAATGCAAACACCAGAAAGGGAGGAGGACAGCTGCTTTGGGACCCTTGTTTTCATCTATTATGTTTTAACTTCTGATTTTTTTCCAGTACCTCTGACCTTCTGAAGACCAGAGATTAGTATTAAATACTGACCAGAAGCACAGAATACATCTGCTAGTGCCTTAACAAAAAGGTTTAATTTATTCCCAGAGAAGTAATGAGTTTAAGCCAAAATAGCCTATGGATGTTTTATTTTAACCCTCTCTCTTCCTGGCATTAAAGCTGACAGAACTGTGCCTTGGTAAGGATAGGCCAGCTATTTTGTAAACTATTGATTCAAGTTTCATCTCTGTGGTCCCTTAGGTGATACCTTCTGGTCTTGCTTTGTCCTTATGTTGTAGGCTGTAAAAAGGCATGAATCTCTTACACGCATAAACTTGGAGAAGAAAGCGCAATGGAGAGAGGAAGCTACTCAGAGTACGCCTACTAAACCTTAGAGGAGGAAATGAAGAGACCAAGGACTGGGGAAGAAAAGCTGATGTCCTTTTCAGCACTGGAAGGAGGATATAGTCACATCTTTCCTGTACGTTAGTTCTGTACTCTCATGTTCAAGAAAGAATGAATACATTATCCTGTAATCATTAAAAACAAAAACACCTATTTTCTTTTCCTAACCACCTCTCCTCCAAACTGTCGTCTTTACAGTTAGTGAAACGGGACAAGTGAGCAAAACTGCATAGACAGAATAGTTGTTTCCCACATGTGCTATGCACAAGACTAAGCATCTTTTAAACGACTGCAAGAGCTGTACCTGCATTCATGGTACCAATCTCCTTTATGAAGCTTTATGCTCGCTCTTACCACTTATGAGAAGATAACTGGGACACAAAAGGACAGCCCATTTAGCTTCCACTTGTACATCCATACTTGTACAAACAAAATACCTTTGCTGGGCAGTCAGCTGCTATCACAGACTATTTCAGGTTCCCTATTTCAGGAAGAATGGTGCTATATCTATTCTATATTGTTACAGGCTGCCTAAAATATTCCATATGTTCCTCTTTGTGTAAAAGAGAACAATTATTAGCGGAGTCCTTGAGTCAGGAATAATTATATGAACTGCATTAACATCATCAAAATGATCGTAAGTTATTAGAAAGTCTGCTTACCTGTTCAAGGGCCAATATATTCTGGCTGCATTTGTTTAAGTGAAGGATTACTTTTTGTGAAGAACTGCCTGCCTTTGATGAAAACAGAAGGGGGAGCGATAGTGAAATTCCAGAGAACCAGTGTGTTGCAGATGATAACCTAATGGTTTTTACACCAGAGCTGGTAGCAAGATGACAGAATGTCCAACCCAAGGGAATAGAGACGAGTATTTGAGGAATACTGAGCAACAGCTTCAACCTGTGCTATCAGATTTATTATTTAGAGGCACGTGAGTATGGGAAAGTCAATTAGGCATTC
>NW_009193021.1:9259-13556 GCF_000690835.1 Fulmarus glacialis
TGCTCTCTGTTGCTGAGCTCTTTTTTCCAAACCTCATTTGGATTTGTGTTTTCCCCCCTCTTTAAATTGTCACCTGTGCTTTCCTGATACTAGCTCACTTAAAGATCATCTGCCTCAAGTTTTAGAAGCAGCAAACCCAGTAATACCTGCAAAGAGCAACTCCCAACAGTCCTATTTCTGGCATTCATCCTGAAAGAATCACATACTGTTCATGCTGAACAGCCTGCTGCCAACTGGAGACCAGCATTTTTCCTCCTCCTTTCAGTTTGTTAGGAAGGAAATGTAGATTGGGCCTGTCAGGACTGTTTGAAACTGTGCTACTTCCCAGGACTGCCTGCTAACTGGCTACTGGGGACACCACAAACAGAAGAGGCAGATGTGTTTGACAGATTTAGTTTCTGAATTTCCTAATAGTGAGAGGCAATTTTTTTTTTTTTTGAAACTTTTTCCTGATTATTTTTCTTGTACTACTAAAAACTTTTCCAGGAAGCCCTACTAAAAAATGCAGCATAAATCTTGTCTTAATACCTTGAAAAGAGAAGCAATAAGATATCTAGTGCAGTCTTCTCTAGTACTTTGTCCTTTCCTCTAGAGCTAGAAAATAACTGCTGCAATCCACCTTCTTATGAATTGCATTTCTAGGTACCACTTGTATTGATGAGATGTAACCAATCAAACAATCTGTGCAGTCATTCCACCACAGAAGCTATAAACTTCAGATGATGCCACAACCTGTTATCAGATTCTCTGTAAGACAATTATCGCAAGTATGCTATCCATCAAACAGAGCAGGCTTCCACAGATTTATCCACTCATTTAGCACTGAATGTAAGTCAGTCATGCTTAATTCCACTGCAGGTATGTGAAAGATCTTTCATGACAGCTCTGGTTCTTTGCCACACACTAGTGGGAAGCAAAAAATCTTCCCAGATTGTGTGCCTGTGCTCATTTATGTATTAAGTGAGACCAAAAAGGAGAACGTGCACTTCAGACAGTATTTCAGATTACCATGAAGAGAAACTTGTGACTTGATTTATGCTTTGTGATGGCAGAGCTTAAAACCATGCATCTCAAAAATATCCCCCTTTCAATAAGCACCTCCGAGCACACTCTGTGAATAGAACTGGCAGGTACCTCATCTAGTTTTGGAAATAAAACTACTTGGAGTCATCCAGCTGGTAAAGCATTTCAAATAAAAATCTGTAAAATAACACTTAGAAGGCAACACCCCAGGGCAGTGATGGTCACCAGTTTTTCATTTAACTTAAATTTCTGTAATTTTTTTGAGTTTACTTAAAAATTGAACTCTGGTCCAGTGGTTTTACAGAAGCTCCATGTAGAAATCCTTCCTTCTGTCACTCTGGTACTCCACCATTTCAGGATCTACCATAAAACCTGTGCATCACTGTGCACATTTGTGTTTTCTTTCAGCTTCCATGTCGGTTCCAGAGTCTCAAATAAGAGCCTGAGTCACTGGGCTTTGTGCTGTCTCCAGCTTGCTCCCAAACATTTGCAAGTAGTTGGGTGCTAGAAAAATGATATAAATCTTTCTCAGGGAGGCAATGAAAGAAACCACCTCTTTCCTAGTGTGATGGCTTCCAAGAAAGCACTCCTAAACACAGACAGTGGTTAAAAACCAGCACACGTTTCTGGTCTAAGCAGCCACTCTAGTCAACTGGAGAACTTGATGCACCTTCTATCACCTAATCAGCTCGTAGCTTTACCCTACACCCTTTTAACAGTGCCTGATGGAGAAGAACATACTAAGCCCTTAGAAGAGTTTTTAATTTTCTTTCTCCCCTTTGGCTTCATCTGCAACACCATTCACTTTTGTTCAAAAAAGTCAAATTATCAATCCTATACCATATGCCATATTGCTGTACCTGTTCCAGAGGCAACAGGTAGTTCCCAATGCAATGATCAATCTGACAACTTGAACACTGCCTCAGAAGAGCATGCAGGAGCCCCATGGACATGGCCATAGTAGTACATAAAGAGGTCCTACTAAGGACCTCTTATTTTCCTACTAAGACTCAGGCATCTGAAGAAAGACCGTCATATCTACCGGCTAAAACTGGCCTGGGAAGGTACTAATGATGTGTTGTGCCAATCCCAGAAGCAAAGAAATCATACAGGAACACATGGGGAATTACTTAAAGCTGGCACAGAAGTAAAATAGCTCTTCTGGAAATCCTCAGGGAAGCACAGAGGTGCACCACCAGGAGCACTGGCACATTTAGGACTGGGTGGCGGGATTTGGTTCTTAACAATCTTGGTACTGATAGTTACAGAAATGCAGGTTCAAGAACATGTAGGTTTTCCGGGGTCATTGCCTTCCTCCCTTCCCTTAAGACTAAGTGAAGGGACTTTGACCACCAGTAGTTGGTTGGCATCAAGGAACCAACACAGGAATTTAAGAACTGGCTGAAGTCTCTAAAGCAGCGGTTCCCTCAAATGATTGTTTGCGTGTGTGCTGTCTTCCCAGGAGTCCCAAGCATTGGTCCTGGCTTCGTTGGTGAGCTTTCAGTAACCTTCTGCCCCATCATCTGTTGCATCCTCCTGAATCCAAGAGAGTGACCCTGCCTGCCATGTTCCACCGCGAATTTTACCAGTAGAAAGAATGATAGCTCCAGTTTGCTGCCTCAGCAAATACACAACACTTAAAACGCATTACAGGTCTGTGGACAGGACGGCTAGAAAACAATTCCTGGTAGTCCCACATCTTCCGTTCTCTAATGCCCAGTTTAAAATTAGACATTGTTAAAACCTTAGTGTAGTAGTTTCACCTCATTACTGATGCTGCAGGAAGAACTCAGAGATTCCTGGTTCTCATTAATCTTTTCACCTTACCAGCTTGTGGAGCTTCTGGAAGGTGCCTAGATTGGATCTCCACAAGCACACAAGAAACAAATTTATTAATTTCAATTTGCAGGACAAGGGAAGAAGAAAATACGCAAGATCACTTTTCTTGCACTACACACTGCATGGCAGATTTAAGAGAAGAACCCAATAACCCCAACAGCTCCCTGGCCTATCCTCTACACACGAGACCACGCTGCCTCCTACTTACACACAAAACAAGAACAGATCATTCAAAACACAGTGTGACCTTCACAAAAGTGGAAGCTAGAGGCATTCTCTGAGATAGTTCTGTTCAAGCAGCAGCACATCCTTTGGGAAAGCAGAGAATACTGGTTTCAATGTTTCTAGCACAAGACATAACCCTTGTTACTCTCATGTCAGTCTAAAAAAGTGCCTTGTTTCTCATCTGAATGGAACTTAAAACCTTTTTACTTTCATTGCTGTTGCCAATTTTTTAGCATCCCTTTTTAACTGCTGATAGCAACACTGAGAGTGTTCGTGTAAAAAAGAGTTTCACCAATGCCAAATATAAAGTTAATATAAATTCGCCATTTCTACTGAAGATTTCTTTTTGTACCTGTGAGCATTACACTAGCCACACAGAATCATGTTAGGAAGTAGTGTTCAAGCAAAAATATATAATGATCCTCATACTCTTTCAGCGGCACTTTTCCTTCAAAACAGAGACCTTCACCTGTGGCCTGAATGTTATTTATTAGATGGGCAATGTTACACCACGCATTTGGCTCTATTAAAATGCAAACAGTTTACTTGCCCTTGGCTTACCAAGTAATTCTGATCAGTCTGTATCAGTGAGCTGTTCCTTTCATAATTCACAAGTCTCTCGCTGATCTTCCGTACTCATATAATTTGCAGCCTTTGTTAGAAGTAGATTTTGTTTCTTTTCAACCTCTTAATAAGGCTAAGTAAAGCAAGACCAAAACTGGCTGCTGGAAGATCCTGATGGAAAGACACTCAATTAAGCACCATTTAAAATTAAATTGAGACCTATGAGTTAGCCACATTTTAATCCATTTAATGTGTGCCATGTTGATTTTTGTATTGTTTTCGTTTTCAGTCAAAATATTACGCAGTACCAGTCAAATGCCTTACACAGTCTAAGTATATATGACAACAATATTACCTGTGTCAACCAGGCCTGTCACTTCAAACAAACATACCAAGTTTAAAGATTTATACTTATCTGCTCTGAATTCACATATCCACGGCAAAAGTAACAAACACTGGCCAGGTTCCTTACACAGGAAGGCACACCATTCAGCTTAAATGGACTCTTTTTTTAATTCACTCATTTAGAGGCAATTGTCATTATTTTCTTGGGGGGGCAGGGGAAGGAAACGCCAATGCACCACATTGTTTTCACTAGCCTGGAAGAGAAAACACTTATATATATATAGATATATAGATATATAGA
>NW_009193022.1:0-35664 GCF_000690835.1 Fulmarus glacialis
GGGTGGGCAGCGGCACCACGCCCACCCGGGTGCGCGGGCCGGGCGGCGGAGCGGGGCTGGGTATAATTCCCTACCCACTCGTCCAGCAGGAGCCGTATTCTTTGTGAGAAGAACAGGTTTTTAATTTTATTTTGTTTTTCTGCAGGTAAAAGGTACATCTTTTGCACGGAGGTAGGGGGAACATACCTACGGGAGTGTGAAAATTCGACTTTTCGTCTATGCTAGAGCAAATGAAAAAGCAACAAATGTGTGTTGGCACACAGCAATGTCGTATCTGATAGCTGATCAAATTGCTGCATCGAGCTCCCCAAGCTTTCCGTGAGAGGAAAAGTTTAAAAAAAAAAGAGATACAGATTTATTATTTTGCTCGTGTTACAGAGCAATGCAATAAACAGTGGGGATGTGAGAAGCCGGGAAACACAGTAAAATGCTGGGTCACTTTAACTGAAAAAGGGAATCCAGCCAACACCCAGAGGTTTATTTCCAACTTTTTTGGAACATACTTGGAGCTTACCTAGACTCACAGCGGGTTCAGCACCGTAAACTTAAGTGTTTCCTCCAAAATGTGAACCACGGAGTCAGAAAGAAAACGGTGAGATACCTTGTTCCCAGAAGTTATGATGCTGAGGTTGGTTCGTTTATGCATTTGCATGACTTTGTTTTGCAAGGGAAAAAAAAAACGGTAGAGGGAAGTCTGTGCTTTGAACAAGGGCAGGGAGAAGGCATTGCATAAGCTGTAAAGACGCTATTTTGAAAACGGGCTTGGCATGGGCCTAATTCTGCTCCCAGTGGAATTAAGGGGAGTTTTACCATTGACTTAATAGGAATAAAGTAAGGCTGCTGCCCAGTGCTTTTCTAAAGCCCATTCTTTAGAAGTTAGAATATGTAACAGATTAATTAAAAACAGGTTTAGAGAAGACAGTTACATAGAAACGTTGGACCAAGTCCTGCAAAACTCCCATAAGTGTAAGAGCATACGCTTCTGTAAAATTTCATGATTATACGTGAAACTGAAGGACCAGGGGCCCAATTTTGCATCCAGCAAAATCAGTAATTTCCTTTAGTTTTTACTCTGGTTTTCTTTTAAATCCTGTTTTTTCCCGAGTTGCATTTCCCCACATTTAGATGTGAAACTATTCCCTAAACTAAACAATAAGCACTCTGATTTTGACACAATTTCCCAGAAATATGTAACGTAGCCTGGTAGCTGTGCCAAGATAAAACTGTTTAGGATTGAAGAATTCAGCCTGCTTGGAAAAGGAGATAAGAATCTATGCTGCCTTTATTTTTTTTTTTTTTAAAGCAACATTTAAGGTAGCAAATATGGAGTTCAGCTGTTGAAAGACAGTTGACTAATGAAAAAGCTTCCTAAATGGTGAAATACCACTCTCAGCTTCAGCGAGCATATTCTGTTTCAATCGCTGTGTATGTAGGCGTATACTATTTTTCACAGATTGCCCTCAAAACTCATCACTACTTAAGTGATAATATTTGGGGGCAGAATTTGTTGCTGGAAGAAGTGCCTTTCTTCAGTAATTCTGAAGTAATGCCTTAGGTTGCCATATTCCTATAGCACTTCATGAACGGGTGCAAGGGTTGAAAATACCATCACAGAGGGTTCTGCTCCCGTGTCTCCTCTTCCTAAACTGAAGCCCTCTGAACTCACCAGCCTCTTGCCTTCTTTCGGTGTCCATCCTAAGTGCGAGGAGTTAAAGGAGAATCCACGCCAGGAGTTTCGCTGCCACCCTCATCACTATCTTTGGGACAGCCTGCTCATTTCCTGAGCGTGTGGGAAGCAACAGCCAGTATTTTCTACGCAAAGACAGAAGTTGTTACATTCTCTAGCCTGTGTGACGAGACGATCATTCCAAGGACAATGATAATCTAGACCCTAAAATGGGACTTCTCCTCTAAACAGGACCCTAAATTTTGTATGCAGAGCTTCCCCGTTGTTAACACCTAATGTCACGAACAGTCACCAGCAAAGTCATGTGGGAACTATTCAGTGGGACTATTGATGCATGTAAAGTTACTGGCGTACAGAGCAGTTCACAAGATGAGGGCAATGGAGACTGAAAGAAAAAAAACCTGCCTCAACCCAACATTAATATACAAGTCCCTTATTTTTTGGTCAATAATTTACTTTAGGCACAACACAGAACTGTACAAGGTATTCCAAAGAACATGAAAACAGACGGAGTATCTCAGGAAAAAGTACCTTAAATGCAAGTAGTAGAACCAAGGGTTGTACGTGCTCAGTTTTGACTGGCTGTGTCCAACAGGCGATGCAGCTGTAAAGTTAAACCACATTGATAGGTGCTTAAATAGTGTCAAAAAATACAAACAAAGCATGAACAAATGAAGCCTGGTGTTTGCAGTAATCTCATGACAGCAGTGGAAAGCCCACCCATCTGCACCGGGGCTTGCACTGAAGAGCCTTTCGATACAGCTTTGTCAGCATATCCACCTAGTGGAAACATTGAGCTGGCTGACACTTTAGGGTTTGGGGTTTTTTTTCTTTTTTTTTTTTTTGGCTATTTGAGCTGCATTACTTCCTGGATGACATCAGCTAAATGGGAAAAAACCCCAAGTCTTCAGGCAGTTGTTGTGCTATGCTGGGTAAGGCTGGGTCCGATCCAGTTTGGTTATACCAGCAAAACACTGGACTGCATCTCTCCTGCGGAGGGAAATGCCTCTTCTGCAAGTTCAGCTGCAGGATCAGGAATCATTTTCCAGCAATCATGCACAGGTCAGGCATTTATAGAAAGGTAGGACTGATACATGAGAGGTGGTGAGAGGGAGATTTGGATAATCAAGGGACAAGACGCTTTTCTGTAATAAATGTTCGGAATGGGCAAATTTGCTGCGTATTGACCGAAGGGATTGGAAAAAAAGCAACTCTACTGTTTCTTTTCGGTTTTGTTTTTTTTTTTTTTTAATCAGCTGCACCTAATTTGTCATGGTTCTAGCCTTAGATCTTGCCTAGTGATAGGGAATTAGCCTGCGTGATCTAAAAGATGCATGTGACAGATAGGGAGAGTATTAACAGTTGGCCCATTTTTAGGCACGTTCAGCTGAAGCAGAGATACTGACTGATCTTTTTGGATAGCGAGTTTGTAACAGTACCACTCCCCTACAAGGGGTTCCCAGTGCTATGTTCTGGTTAAGACTACTGTAAAAAATTACTTGACAGCTCCCTTTTGAAATGCAATACTTTTGCCCAACTCTTCAGAGATACTTTTAACAGGCTTGCCTTTAGGAATGTGATACACAAACCCAAGTTAGACATCCAGCTTTTCATCGATTAAGTAAGTAGCGTGACATAGACTTAGAGTTCCCAGGGCTCACCAGCTGGGTTCATAACACCCAGTGTGCTGTTTGGGAGGAGGCTTCAGCCATTTGAGGACCAGATGTGCACGAAATGCTCTCTGTCTCTCCGATTTTGGTGCTTGGCTGCAGTTCTGAGTTCAGTATGTGAGGAAAGCGTGATTCACAGCTGCAAAAACTTTGCTTGATCTTCAGTGCTTTGAGAATAAGGGACTGCCTCATGCTTTTCTTTCAGAGCTCAGAAGAGAGAAGTGTTGACCACTTATTTAGGAGTCCTGTGGTTAGAGCACTTGCTCAGGAAGTTGGAGATCTGTGTTCAACATGTTTTGTAGTCTCAGGGGATTCAAATGATCCTCTTTTGCCCTGCAGTAATATCCTGGAGAACGTGTACATTCCCCACCTTTTCCTTTGAAGCAGTGCTATGACTCCGAGAGGAGTGCAGGACTCTGAAGCAAAGAGGAGAAAAGTTTTCTGTAAGGAGTGTTGCTCAACAGCCCTGAAGTGAGAACACTCCACTCCCAGCATAAGAGCTAGGGCACTAATCTGAGAGATGGGAGACACCAATTTATTCCCTTCCCAATGAGACAGGTGTTGAAGATTGGTGTCCTATTTGAGAATGAAAAACAGAAGAAAGAAAATTAAATTCTATGACAGCCTTTCTCAAACATTTCCTCTCATTAAACACATGAGATGAATGTAGCTAATATCCAAACTTTATAAATACTGTAGAAATGTACCAGGAATACGAAGCTGTAAGCTCGCAGAACTTCTTACTCCACTCCCTCAACTCTTTTCTGGCATGGGCCATCAATGCTACGAAAGGTCTCTTTTCTACCAGCGTCTTTGGAATTATTCTTCGTAACTCCTTCCATCCCCACCTGAGGATCATTCATTTCTCAAAATGAAGGCTCTGTAGTGCATGCAGCTTTCAGTGCTTATTGGGAGGGTTGGCTGAAAATGTCCAGCTAAGCATCCAGCTAAGGGCAGAAAAGCTCTGCCCTTTCTCTCTTCTCCAAGATTTCAGAAGGCGCAAAAGATGAACTGCAAGAAATGCTTCCTGAAGAAAATATTTGAGACTCATTCTATAAAACCATGAAAGATTAAAAGCATTTTCTTCAACATCACGAGAAGCCTGTGTCTAGAATTTGAACTCTGACCACTTACAGGATCGTGTTAGGTACTAGCATGAAGCTGTCATACTCAACCTCAGTTGGCTTTGAGAATATGTCACTTAAGTTACTCCTTGCTTTTCATCTTTTTTATATTGCTTCTGTTACAGGCTCTGCAGCCCCTCAGAGCAAGCAAACAAGGCCATGGTGTTACGTGTGCAAGGGAAAGGCAGGAAAATAAAGGAAAGAAAACACACTTTTGTCCCTCCTTCCAGAACAGTTTATCAATGCTAACACCCTTGAAGAGAATTTCAGCTACTGAGCTAGGAAATGGAAGTTAGCGTTTATGGTATTTCACCATTTAAGATTCAGAAAGGCATCTCATATAATTATTCTCCCAGCAATTAAGGATGAAGTTGTTTTGAGAAATCCCATGAAATTCCATCTGGACCTTAGATCTTTAAGAGATTATTAAAAGTCATGACAGGTACCTCTATTCTCTTCCCTCGTCCCTCAGGAGGGAGAATTGAAGAGACTGCTGTTACATAGAGGTTGATATGTTCTTTTACTTCCAGTCTCCCACTTCTGTACTCACAATCCCCAGCAAAGGTAGGCGGCCACCAAATATGGCATATATTTAAGGGACAAAGCTCGGTGGATTGTGACTGACTGAAAACAATTTACTGCTGTCCTTTAGTCTTAATTATCTCCAATAGCACTAAAATATCTTGTGGCAGCACTATGACTGTAGCAATTGCTTTCTCCCAGCAGCGCTTTCTTGGCTGTCTTCAAGTTTGTATACTGCATTTACAGGTATGAACTTAGAGTTTATTCTGACGTGATTAAATCAAGACAAGGAGGCAAAATTTTGTGAGAGGATCCTTGGAAAACAGACTTACTTTCCTTTCCAAGGTGGCATCATTTTCCTGAACCAGAGGGAAGAAGTGTTGGCAGAAAACAAGACATGGCCATTGATGTTGGGTTTTGCAGTCGTTTAACAGCTGTATTTAGCAGCCAGATGGTGGGAATAACTGGACATCTTGGTTGCAAACCTGAGCGGGCTCTTTTAGTATATAGCCCCAAGGAAAAGTGGTTAGAGTAGAGATTACTAACCTGATAATCCTGCTAAGGAAGAAAAGAATATTATAATAGATGATTGAAAGTATGAAGAGATCTTAAAAAGAAAGGACACTGTGAATTGTTCATTTATTTCTTTATATTAGGAGTCCTTGATTTGGATAAGATTTTAATTCCATATTTAATGGCTCCTTGGCTATTTCATAAAAAAACCAAAGCTGAATATGTTCCTGACCTTTTATCACCCCAACCACATGTGATGCCACGTGGATTGTGTAAATTGCCCTCATGTAATAATTGAAGTGGTGTCCTCGTGCCTCTCTCTTTCCAATGGCTGTTTCCCTACCTAGATGAGTTAATTCTGTGCAAGAGCAAGTACAGACGTGGCTTACTGACGGTACCCTGACTGACTGAGGCATTACTCCAACTTTATTTTCGAGTCTGTTTTAAAGCCGCTTTCTCTTTCTGTAGGTCTTACATAGCTTTGGGCTTATAAGCAGCAGAGGTTATGTATTTAGTTATTTTCTTAGTTAACCTTTCCTATTGAAAATATTCCACTGTTTACTGGCTCTGTCATCTGGAAAAACGTGGTGCACCTTTTTCCAGCGGTTCTAATTAGGACCACTACACATTTCCTCTTCACAGACTTTTGTTCAAAATTGTTGTGGTTGGTTCCATCAATCCTTGACAGATTCTTTTACCCCAAGCCACAGAAGCCTTTTTTTTTTTTATTTTCCTGTCTGTGCTATGTGCGTTCTCACTCACCTTGACACAAAGTGATAATGTGTCAGATGTGTCCAGCTACCACCTGACGGGCTGTGTGAATTTTTTTTGGTAAAATCACCCCCACAGCAGCGGCTCTTAGCTGCATAAAGCCAGCTGGTGTGTGTGCGCACAGCGCACATGTGTCTGCTCAGATCTTACACAGTTGTGAATTATTTGTCTTCTCTAAATGAAATCCAGGAGTTTCAGCCTCAGTTCAAATCTGATCTTTTATCCTACTGAAACTTCCTTGTTTGTTTTACTGCTTGGGCTAAATAATGCAGAAAAAAATTGGAGCTAGTCTGACCTTTGCTCTTGCTGTTTGGCTAAACCAGGATTTTATTGAAAACCTAGATAAGAAAAATGGCTTTGACATTTTTTTCTATATGATAGTGAGCCTTAGTTTCCTCAGCTGTAAAATAAGAGCTTACCTATTTCACAGTGAGACCTAATGTATGGAGTTTGCTTTGATATGAAATGTTGTTTTGGGGTGCAGAGTTTTGCTTTGTTTTCCTTAGAAATTAAATTCTTCCTAGTTTTCAGTGCTCAATTACTAATCCAAGGTCTTGTAGTACACCACTGACAATCTATCCTAGACCTGTTCTGGTCCATTTCACTTTTTTGGCTGTCTTCCTGAAACACAAGTCTCCTTTCTCCTCCACATATGTCCAATTGTCCCTGAGCCTTCTACTTTATTGACAGCTGTATTGCTTCAATGTCGTCTGATGCTCTGGTCCACTGCTGCAACCCTGAGCTTACAGTGTGTAATGGTTTTCTGAATTCAAGGCATGTCTGAGTGCTTTATGTCCCCCAAAAGCACCGGTGAGTATGGGATCCCAGACTCAAGAATGACAAGAGTGAATTAGCAGCAAGCAGCTTTCGGACAGGCAGACTTCTCTTTAAGATGAGACTCAGGAAAATATCCAAGGCTGAAAAGGGAAGATAATTATTGAGTCAGAAGCAAGTGTTTCTTAGGGAAACCCTCCTGACTCAAAGAAGATGCTGAAGACTGAAGAATGTATTTTTCACTTTCAGACTGGTATCTGTGGCATGAAGGTCTTCATGCATGTAGAGTATTACCTTGAGAAAAGAGTAAATATTTATATGTAAATCAAATCTACAAAATGGGGTACAAGTGGGAGAAAGGTCCTCTAAGCTTTTCATGGTTTCACGCCTCTTTGTATGTTCCTCTAGTTCTCCTTTATACAGTCTATTCCTTCAATGTCCCTGCCAGCAGGGTGGGAACCTGCCTTTGTCTAGAATAAACCTACAGGGCAGTAGCAAACATGGAAAGTGAATTGCTAGTTTTTATAACGGTGGTTGAACGTCAATATATTTAGATAATATATCTAAGATAAGAGGTAATATCTGGTATTTTCTCAAGTTAACCAGTAACTGGCTACATTTGAAAGATATTCATGGTCTGTTCCTTATTTTTCGCTCATCATCGGCATCAGCTATTTTGCTCAAATGAAAACAATTTGGCATGTCTTTCCCCTTATGTATTTGAATCAACAGATGAGAGACAGCAAAATAAGTTAATTGTTAACGTATGTACATGAACACAGAGGACAAATTCCAAACAGAGCAGAATGAGGCATCTGGGTAAGGTTGTCATGCTCCTAGAATCACCCATTAAATACAGGTTTACCTTGTTGTTCCACCTTTTTTCCCCAAAGGTTAGCGCAGAGGCAATTTCTTTTCATGGGCATACAGCTTATTGTTTGATCTGTATTAGGAAGACATTGATTTGCAAACTGCTCTGGAACAGATCTTTAAAATTAGGAATTTTTTTTTCTTTTTCAGTAAGGAATGTTTCCTGATAGATGAGAAAGTTCACCACATAGCATTTAAGCAGCTGCAAGTAGTTTATTCTTCCCTCTAGTTGGAGTGGAAGAAAGAATAAATCCATCCTACCTAGCAGGCAGAGAAAAGTCATGTTTCTCTAACGGTTTGGGCTGGCATGACCTATCCCATGCTTTCTGCGAGAGCTGGAACGTACTGCTTTTGAAAAAACAGATGGGGTTGTCTTTAAAGATCTTTATCAGAAGTGGTTTGGTGTCATGCTGTCTTTTACTACAACCTCGCCATCTCTCTTCAAAGAAGGATTTTCTGTCTTGTGTTGCCTCACGTTTACTCCTCTGTTTCAGTTCATAGTGACAATTTGATAGTGCAGAACTCAGGTGGCTGGAAAAATTAATAGTCAAGCGTTTGCCTCAGAATGTTAGTGGAAAACTGTTTATACAACACTACTAAACGGTAACGCCCTATTTGCCAAAGTTGTGCCAGAATGTTTGAAAAAGTTGCAAAGAGCTCTGAATACAGTGGAAAGAAACTTGAGAAATGACTTCTGACCAACACTGTGCTGCTTTGCTCGGTCTGTCAAAAGGGTTGTTGCACGGGGGAAGGCTCGTGCTGACTTGTCCTCTCACCAGTCCTGTCCTATTAACAGTCCTACTGGGGCTGTAGAGAGGCCTCCAGAAGGCATCTCAGGGACCACACCTTTACCACCAAGGTCTTTTTGCACCTCTGGCTATTTACTCCATCACTGATGTGTTTGTACCACATGTAGCCATCCTGTGGTCTTGTAGAAAGGCGATAGCTTCATTTAAGCCATTGCCCATTAGCATCTCATAGCAAAAGTGGGAGATTAGGAGCACGGGCTGGTGCCAGACTTTCAGGCTACAGGCTTGCCTACAGTGTGCCCCTATATCCAGTTGTCTTGAAGGACCAACCAGCTGGCACTCTCCTATCCTTTGTAGCCTGCAGCTGGCCACATTGGCATATCCTGCACGGGTCATTGGTCCAGTAGTTCTCTTCCGTGAGGGGAAACCAGAGGCCTGACCCAGAATAATTCAAGGCTGACAACACAAATATGGATGATTTGTCCATGGAATATGGAGCATATGGCACACGGTCTGCTGGAAGGATGACAGTAGAGAGCAGTTCTTAGGGCTCTGTGAGTGTGGAAGGAGAAGTAGGGAGTAGAAAGCAGACCTTGGGAACAAAAGTCTGTCCCTGAGGCACTGTGTCAGGAAACCAGATACTGTCACGAGACATTATTTATTGCCAGCTAGAGTTACAACTCACAGTTATTGTCTAGGACAAGATATCTTTGTAGTTGTCTTTTGCACTAGCCAGAGGCAAGAAGGAGACCTTAAAACAGCTATCCCTCAGCTCTTCTACACACCAGCATTTCTTAGCCTTACTGACCTGCGATCATCCAGATGTTAACCAGAATGGTGCACAATGACCAGGGAAAATACAGACACGGTGTTAAGTCTTTCAAAATTATGGGTGAGGTCTTTCTTAGAGCCAGTTTTGTTACCATTACTGCTGTTAGATACTGCCTAATTCCATCCTATTTTAGTCAATTGGATTACTTGCTGTGATGTGGAAATAATCTGTGTAAGGGAGTGTCGGCCGTGTGCTCTGAAGCCTCGACCAAAAAAATTCTGCACAGGAGCAGTGCTGTTCCCTGCAGCTGAATCTGTTTGTAAGCATGGCTTGGAGGTTAAGCCACCAGGACAGCAGGGTTGCTACCATGCTCGTCTGTGAAGTGGTTCGTGAATGGTTAATGCAGTGAACCAAATACTAAGATGAATGCCTAAATACATAAGTAAAGTGGACATAATATTAAGAATTAGGAAATCTGAACGGGTTGCTTTAGTTTAATGCATTGACCTAAAATGAGTTACTCTACTGTCCTTCCCAAAACAGGATGGGTGGATATGGAAAGTGGGTCCATAAATAGAAGTTGCTGAGTTGTGTCCTGTGTCAGGCCTGTCTGGTGCTCCTTATCCTTTGCTTTCCTTCAATTTTTAGCTGGGGAGATTTAATCTGAGCTGCCTGTCATTGAGATGGAGCACTAGACGGGGTACCAAAGAGAGTCTAAGAATTTGGGAATATGGGAAGTAACCAGCTTTAAAATTAAAAAATACCGGCCAGATATTTTTATAATAGTAATAAAATAATATATGAATAATCTTTAAAAAATTACAAAGATAAATTTCACTTGAAGGGCTTTACTAACCCAGTCATATGATATTTCCAATGTTTACCACTCCATTGCCAGTGTTTTTTCCTTTACTGTAGGTTAGAGTCTTTCTAGTGAAAGACTCGTGAGGTGACAACTGGCCAGTACTAAAATTTCTCTCTCATACTATCTGTACAAACCTGACAGAGACAATATGTCCCGCCTAAATGTTTCCCACAGGAACAAACCAAAAGTACTAGGAAATAACATAGTTCCCTGACTGAACTATTTGCTCAGCAAGGTATCGCTGAAGTTTTGGTTCAGTTTAGGCTTTTTCTTAAAACGCTTTGTGGGATCAAATAAGTAAATTCTGCATGACCGTAAGTAAAGTACACCAGACTGCCTTGTCTCCAAGTAGGGTACTCCCTCGTAACATGTCCTTTTTACTCACTTTTTTCCTTTCTCCTCCCACATGTCCAACAGTGAAGCAATAAACCGCAAAAATTGATTTTCATTTGGTTTTGTTTGCTTTTAATGAAAAAAATGAGTAAAGGATTTATGAAAGTTATCTTATACTATATAGAAATCTATTGGTTATAACTTGTCACTGAAAATTCTGCTGTGGACATTATTCAAAGGCATAAAACTGCAACGAATGGACAAGCAAATACACTTTTTTTTTAAAGTGCAGAACTCAGATGTTTACAAAGATAGATCTAATCCTGCAATCAATTATGCTCAGGTTGATTGTAGTCATCAAAAGGGATCATGAGGTCAGGCTGTAGTGCTCTGTAGACTGATGAAATGTGTCTTGGTTTCACTCTGACTCAGGTACTGGGTCAGAGGGGTCTGGCTCTGTTTGGGTCTTGGTGAAGAGGAATTTTCAGGATGTGGTGCAATACAGGACTGAAATAATGTTGATACGTGAAGAAACACATCAAGAAGAGGAAAATTTATGCTTGACCCTTTTTTGAGCGATTCTTAACCAAGTCCTGCTCTGTGACCCCACTAAATCTCCAGCTTTTGACTTGTGCCCAGGTACGGGTAGTCAAGAACACTGCTCCCTCCTCTCTTTTACCTCACCCTAATTATTGTACTTGTTAGACTAAAATACACTAAAAGGCTACTGAGAAACTTCAGTCGATGTGGGGTGGAGTCAAATCTAGGTATCAGAAAGTATTCTACCATACTCCGTGATCTAAAATAGCCTCTAGCTAGTTTTAGATGAAATGTAAACTATTGGTATAGACCCCTTGATTCCATAAATGGTCTGGGTCTTGGTATCTTAGAAAATCTCTTTCCAAAGGCTATATTACTAATTACTTTTTGATACTCTTAATTTATTACTATTACTAATTACTTTTTAATATGGGCATTAAAATCAGTTGATGCTTCTTCTGTTGTTGTTTGTTGTTCTTCTTGCCTATAATTTAGGAGGACAAGACACTAGATAATCCAGTAAATATATGTTAAAAATATTTTGTCAACATAATTTGTTATTAATAAACATTACCAAAAAAAAAAAAAAAAGAAGCCTTCAAAGCAAGCAGGTAGTCAAGCTTTCTCTTTCCTTTTCTGGCTGCTTGTAAACAAAGACAAAGTAATGGGAAAGGATACACTCTGGAGCAAGAAGGGGAATATTCTGCAAGGCTACCCTTAGTCTAGTAAAGGCCATTTCCATGGACTCCTCTGTAGTCAGTGGGGAAAGATAAGCCCTTTCAGATGTGATAAAGTACAGCTGCTTTGGGCTTTTGTTCTGAATCTCTTCTGGACGAGATGATCTCTCCCCTTCAGCAACAGAGAAAACTCCTGGAGCTTATAGGCTAGTGCCTGTGATAATCGCCCAGGAACAGCAGACAAGCACCAGTTTCTTCCAGAGGTGTAGGAAAGCTGTGGAGATTTTGTTTTCTGAATCAGACGGGGAATCAGGCAAGTGAATGAGCTAGTATATAACATCAAGAGAAAGGCCACTCTTGCCTGACAGCAATATGTGCTAGTAGTTCTGTATCCTTGTTCATAAAGCGTGAACTATTAGTGAAAACAGGCTTTCCTCTCCTACAATCCTCTCACAAGCACTGAGTAAAACATTAGGTCTTGTACACAGTTTCCAGTCACTGCTTTAATGAAAAGTAACTGAATTGCACTCTGACAGGTTCCCGTCACAGAGCCGGTTCAAAAACTGTGGTGAGATGCACTGAGCTGCAGTTCATTATCAGTGTTCTTGACTGTAATGCTGACAGGTCATCTTTTTCTCCCACCCCCACCCCCGCCGAGGATATACATCTATCCCTTATTGGGGATGAATCCTATAGTCCTGACCATCCTTTGCCTTTCACCTTTGCAAGGATTTTTTACCCTATGAAGAGGTAATAGAGTATCCATAGTCTGATCTGGCAGTGCCCATGTGCTCTGCAATGTTCACGCTAAGTACTGAAAGCCTGTGCAGTTCAGCTTTTTTAAAACTGATGCAAGAAAGAGTAGAGTCAGCCCCCTGATACCCTGGATGTTTTCCTTTCCCCTCAAGCCACTGCTTGTTATATTACCCTCACAAAATAATTTCTTTCTTATAAAAGCCATCTCCATGGGCAGCCTCTCCTGTGCAGTGACTCAGGCAAACAGAAGCGTTGGACGTGGGGAAGCTCCTTCCTTATGGATCGCTGTGAAGAACTGAGATAATTTAATGCAATCAAAGAGAAAAACTTCCCACCTTACTCAAATATAATTGTTGTAGTTGTTGTAGTCTTCCCATTAGTGTGGGGAAAAATAGCAACGTGTTGTGGCTGGGGTTAACGTGAGGGTCTTTTCTTTCAAATCAGCGGATTCGCAATCGAAGGACTCCCTCTGTCCTTGGGCTTCCTTTAAGGCTACCTTTAAACACACTCTTTTTGCTTGTTCAGGAAGCCGTCATTAAACAGCAATGACCTTTTATTACTGAATCTAGCTGGATTTGAGTGGGTGACTTAGAGATTAAAATTTCAGACTCTGTTACTAATTAACAGAGTCATTTGAATCCCTGAAGGATTTAGTATTTAGTACCTGGACTTAGATATTTTCTTCTTTCATTTCACAAAGGTGATTTTCACATGTCTTTTGTGATTTGAAAGCTACTGTTTATTGCAGAGCAAATTTAGTATGCTGCTTCTTCACTTCTCAGTGATGGGCAATAGTCTTCTTGGCCCCTATTCCTGCAAACTTCCCGTCACGTTCTCCTTTTTAAACACAGAGTTAAGTATGTTCCTAAAGGCTGTGCTGAGGCAGGAATTTATCAGGCTAAGCTCTGCCTCCCAAGTCTTTCC
The DNA here is from genome assembly GCF_000690835.1 of Fulmarus glacialis. Classification (NCBI taxonomy): domain Eukaryota; kingdom Metazoa; phylum Chordata; class Aves; order Procellariiformes; family Procellariidae; genus Fulmarus; species Fulmarus glacialis. Next base: position 13,548 of record NW_009193022.1, read on the forward strand.
TTGGGGAAGTGCTATATGCTGGTTTTGCACTGGGTGTGAAAAGTTAGAATAGATATTAGTAAAATATGTCTTTGCTTATTTGTAGTTATAACAGCTTTATATGAAACACAAAGTGTAGTTTTTGAGCGGAAGGAATTATTTTTCTAACACATGAGATACTCAAACCACAGGAAACTGCTAGTCGTGAGAATATCTGACACTGTTTCACTGGAAACCAGTGAACAACTAAGGAGGTTTGGGCTGAAAATTGGTTTTAAGAGTAAATAACCCCACCTATAGTATAATAAAGAAGTTCAGGCATCCGAATGGCGGTGGCCTAAGTAATTAGGAAATATTATTTGGAGGATAAAAGTAGATTGCTAGAACTACGCAATTCCTTTTTCTCTATATCAACAGTGACTGAAAGAAGAGACAGCTAAATCTCTAAGGACTGAATTGTAATCCCATGTAAACATTTCACTGACAAAGTTCAGCACAATTGCACTCTTTAACAAAATCTTTATTTTATAGCGTAACGTTTACTTTTTATTTATTATAATGCATGCAATGTTTGTAAAGCAATATATTTAAAAACACGATTTAAAAATAAGACTTTTAAAACTCAGAAATTCTTTAGGAATAAACATTGGGCCTCGTGTGAAGTTTCTAGGTACTATATTATTGCAAAGTAACTTAATTTCATCCTGGCAGGTTCTGACCAGAAGACAGCTTTGCGGAGATGATTCTACAGCTGAGGTGATGCACTGGGAACAAAACCTAAGGGCAGTTTCAGTGTCAGCTTTTAAATTTGTAACTAATTTGTCAATCTGTTTTTTCTCTTGCATTATGGGTTTGTTGCAAGAAACTAGACGTTTTCAGAAAGGCTTTCAATGAGTGTTTTACTTTAAGACTCCAACAGCTCAGTCTTCCATTTGTTTTAATTTACCGTTTGTTACATTACCATTCTGAATGAATTATAAGGAATCTTCTTGTTATCAAAGTATTTTAACAAGACTTAGGTCACAGCTTTCAGCTGAGGAAAGTAAAATAAGTTAGATGTTTTACAGTTTACATATCTGCAATTACAGGGAATAGATTTTTCACTGTCAGGCTTAATGTAGCCTGAACAATATCACAGTCTCACAGAGGTTAAAAAACCTTTACCTAATAAATTATTGTTTATTTTTCCTTGCTATCCTAAATAACTGTGAAACGTGGAAAGAACAAGCCCATGTACCACCCAGGAGCTCCTCCCATCCCACTTATTCAGGTGTGAGCTGCAGGGACACGGTACTCATGCACACACTTCACCCCTCTTTTCTGTAGTTCAGTTTCCAAGGAAATCACAGCTCTAACGTATCTGCATTATTAGGGGAATAGGACTATGGAGCACAGAGCAAAGACCTCTGCTGTGCTCTACAGGTAGAGCCAGGACAGATCATTGTATCATTAAGGTATTTACCTTAATGATGTGAATCATTTACATATCCAAATAAAGATCTGGGAGAAAATAAACTGACACAAACAGAAGCAGAAGATTTGGACACCTTTCATAGCAGTGGGGCTTATATGGCCCAAGTGAATAGGATTTGGGGTTGAAGTGCATGGGAAGGAGCAAGGTCTAAGTTTGGGGGGATTTTTTGTTCAACTGTACCTTGTTGTTGTGTTCCTGCTTTCAAGGAAGGAGTACACAGAGGCAACTGCATCTTTGATGCAACACCAGCCAAGAAGCGGCACCACCAGAGCTACTATCTGTATCTTTAACTACATATATATCTGTAAGTGGAGATACATAGTTTAAATACAACCTTGCAATAAACAGAAGTCCTGCCTGAGCCAAGTCATTTTTTTTAGAATTTCGGAATGGACTCCTGAGTGTTGTTCAGCTGTTCTGTGACAATGTAATTAAAAGCAGAGCATTGTTTAAGGCAATGAGACTGTCTTCATGAATAACACATATTCTACAGGAGCTGACTTTGTGTCAGCATATATAGAATAGCCAGAAAAGAAAGTGATGGGTGCCTCATTTGCACAGTTCAAAATCAGTGGGCATTCATTTTTTTTTCACATGGGTTCCTTAATTGGAAAAAAGATGTTTGGCCAGATTGCTAAAAAAGAGATACTTTAAAGAAGCAGGGCAGAAGGGAAACAAGATGGCACCACAAGTGAAAAGAGAAGGTACTTGCTGATCTAGAAGCTGTAGAGTGGAAATATTTTCTGCCTTTCACACAGGTGAAATAGAGATCTGCGTTGATATATTTCTAGAAAAGGGATAAGCAAAAGTGTTTCTATGAATGTCTCATGAGCGTTCATCTTTTTATTAGTCAACGCCTTTTACCTGAGACCACAATTCCGGTCCCAGCTACAGATTTTTTTCACCTGTGTTTCATGAATTTTGTTCACTGTGTTGCCACTGTACAAAACCCCCCAGTAATAGCGCAACTTCTCTCAAGTCAGAAGATACTGGTCTATGAAAAAAACTGCACATTTCCTATTTCCTAACTTGTTTTGAATGCATTTTTTTGTTTTTATGAAAGTGAAATCTGTTGCCAGATTAATTTTTCAACCTTTCCAATCTGCCATAAATATAAATGTAAAAGTCCTAGAGAACAATGGGGGATGGCAGACTGACTTTATATCTTTCTTGGAAGGAGACAGAAATTAGAATATATAGCAATATATATTTATTAAAAAATTTGAGTGAGATTATATAATGCCCTCTGGATTTTCGATCTACATTTTAACCCAAACTTCGGAGCAACTTAAGAGAGATTTTCATTCAGAGCAGCTTTCCTTCATGTTAGATTGACTTCAGTGCATGAAGGGACACGATCTGGAGGGCCTTGTAGGTGCTACGCTTGTATCCAGTATGGGCACGTTCCATACAGAGCATAGTCATGTTCCTTACTCCTGAGTCTCAAGGTTTTGATATACGAAGGTCTTAATAATTGAGACTACAAAGCAACTGTGTTTTATTTTTGCAGGTTGAAGGAGCACTATGCCTTTTTGCTGTAAAAAACCCCATATGCTTTTAGCTATATGACATAACTTTACTTTCCAATAAATGCTTTATTACCAGCAGCACCAGCACGAAGAACAGAATCCCCTTTCCTAAACTGTTAGAATGAATTTTTTCTTATAGCTACAGATCAGAAAATAAGGCAGACAGCCATGTCTGCCCACAGGTCAGCAACAGCGTGTTAGTGAACGCATTTTTCAGTGCACTACGGCATAGCTACCCCGTCGTGTCGGCAGGCTGCTTCCTTTCTCTATCCCCACATTACCATGTATCTGATTGCGGGACAGGCAGTATGGAGCATCCCGTGGTTCGCCCTACGGTAACTCAGTGCCTGCAGGCAGTGCTGTGGCCAGTGGTGTGGGTTAGTCTGTGTGCTTGCAGGCAGCGGGAGGAAACGGGAAGGTGCGACAGGGGCAGGTCCCCTTCGTCCAAGTGATCAGAGACAGGCAAAGCAGTACGTCTTTTGCTCCTGCAGCCGCCTCCTTGTCGAAAGGCTGGTGTGGAAGTTGGCTACGGACCACCTGATTTCCATCGCCAGGATGGCATTCCCCTTCTTCTGTCACCCTGGCAGCAAAGCAGGACCAGGGCAGTGAAGAGATCTTTTCTGTTTGTGTAAAGGGAATATTTCTGCGTCTTTAGCAGATAACTAGGTTAATGACAGGGTAAAAATGACAAATTACAAGGGTAGTACAGGGAGACTAGTCTTAACAAGAAATTGCAGAGATCACCTATAATTTTTATTGAGCAAAACACATGCTATTTTATCACTTTCTAGTAATGGATCAAACTAATCTCAGTTTATTTTTGGGAGAGGGAGACTTAGATGAAATGGTATTTGGGTGGAGGTGCATTTAATAACATTTTATGGCATATTATTTTTTACAACAAGCATAAAGCTTGTTATTTTTGCTTCTCTACCATAAGAAAAATGACATTCTGAACACTGTAAGACTACAGTTGTGGCACAGCATATTTACCTCTGTTCGTCTGCATCTTCAAAGCAGGGGTGAGGTGAGGGAAGCAGATAACTAGAAGTGTGCTGACGATGTACCATTTCACCACTCGGGAGGTCACACCTGAAATTAGAGGGTAAAACCTCATCCAAATCTTTCATAATAATACCATGCCCTGCTGATACGCTTAGCTCTCCCTTCGTTCCCCCACACAGATCACCTTCACCCTGCTGTACTATGAAGCAGTCAGTCCAAGGAGAAGAGGTGGTGATTTAGGGCTACAGGTCCCTCTGAGATGGGTGTCATCCCTTTCTGGACCGAAAAGGAGATGAAGCATGTCTGCTCACCCCTGGGGTCTGCATGTGTGCTCCTGACCCTGCCAATGAGTTTGTGCACATGTGCCCGTGGCATTGCTCAGAAGCCGGGTCAGTTTATGGATGTCAGGGCAGCTTTGGGTCCCCATTTTTTGCCATTGGCCTCCCATGCCCTCAATGTGCATGCTTGGTGTTTTCTGGTCTGTCTGGTCCTGTGATCAGGCAGTAGTTAGCGAGGTGCGCTGCTGTGCTCCGAGGATGTAATCGGTGCTTTTTGCATAACCTCTTCCCAAAGATGTAGCGAGAACCGAGTCTGACCCTGGGCGAGGTGGCCGCAGGACAGGCTGCTGGGAGCTGCGGCGCGGTGTTGAGCACAACATAGGGGTGAAGCCAAGAACCCTCCAAGCAAAGCGGGGTGGAGGAGGCTGAGCAGGGATGCATGCAGGCAGATTATTTGCAGCCGGAGGTGAGAGCAGTAGTGGGAGTGTGATGACACGGAGGCAGGAGTGCGGAGGCGACTAGGGCAAGGGCCAGGAGTGCTTGCAAGTACTCGCTTGTAACAGGCCTTGCGCCACGGTCACCTTGGCTGCGCAGTGCTCAGAGTAAGCTAGCTCAGGTCTGCCCTGTACTGCTCCACCTTACGGCTGGATCACTGTTTGATGAGGATCTAGATGTATGAAAGCAGGGTGGATATGGGGAAAACCTGCAGCTGAAGGGAGGTGAGTGTGAAGAGAGGAGAAAGCCAAAATATCTCTGTGTTCCCATTGATCTCTGAAGTTGTCCCCGGACACTTTTAGGTTAAAGAACTGACAATTACTTGGCAGATAACCCGTGGAGGCACCAAACTTGACAGAATTAGGAATTGCCTGTTTCAAGGATGACGTGTCCTTCAACAGGTTTTAGGAAGCCATATACAAAGTGCCATCCCTAAGCATCATTCATGCATGCCTGCTTGTTCGACTGTCAGAGCACCAAGACAAATATGTTGTTGTGGTCAATGCGAGAGAACACCGACACTCAATTTCCAGCTGAGTTCTTCTTCCATACCATTTTTAAAGCAGAGCGTACTGTTGATTGAGTGTCGTGGCGTGTTGCATAGATGTGGGCTTTTTTTTTTTTTCCAGATTTCTCCCTTGAGAGTCCAATAACAGAAGCGATGAGTAGTTTACTGAACCACTCACCAATCTTTCCAGCTTTTAAACACTGAAAACTTTTTACAGACAGCATTAACTTTGTTTAAATAAAGCTGGTATTCTATGATTTAGTTAAACCAGGTCCCATACCTCTGTTATTCTTAGTTTATTCTTGTTAGGAAAAAGTTTATGCTAACCCTAGTGGCTTATTAGCCACTTGTCAGAAGTGTAATTTTTAAGTTATTTAGGGAGACAATTATTCAGGGAGGCTGTATAAACATTCTTGAATTAGAGGCTTGCCCACACAAGGAAATACATATAGAACACTTTAGGCTGCACCTTTAAAAATGTAATAGCTATTACATTTTTAGCTAGATGCCCTGTGTGGACATTCAACACTATTTGTAAGAAGGTGCAATAGAAAGTTGGAGCATCAGGTTTCTGCTTCAGGACATCTTAATTCACTAGATTTATGGAAAATTCTTAGCAACATGTGGCAAGGTTGTAGGCAGACGTTTTCATGGGTCTTGGTAGGATGCAGGTGAGAAAGAAAAAGGCAGTGGCCGTTCACCTGTGCTGGAAATCTGGGGAAATCACCATACCAGGTCTGGACCTCTGGGATTCCCAGCAAGGAGTTTGTTTGTCTTTTAATATCTGTTTCCTTTCCTTCCTAGAGCATTTCATACTAGTTCATGAATGCGGTGGGACTTTCTTAAAGAGGCATTAACAGGAACATCAGAGGATAGCAGCTGTTTTGTATATGTATCAGTTGTTGCATTATTCTGGTCAGTCTGAAAAATTCTGGGGGCTCGATTCACAAAGCACCTATGCTGATGTCCATCAGGAGGAGAGTGCCTGGTAGCAGCTCCTTCATCTTGGGGTGCGTTGCAGCACAGCGCAGGTACTCTGCACACTGCGTTAGGGCCACAAGATGGGCCAGCAGAGCCTTACAACTGGGAGGCGTTGAGTCAAAATTTCTAGACACAATGATTTAATGTATCTAGCAGCAGCAAGCACAAGTTTCAACCCACCCACTGTAAAAAAATCACTGACAAGGGCATTAATGCCAACTTGTTTATGTTTCTTGCTTTCCCTGGAGTGCATCAGCCTTTAGTAGGCATTAAGATTTTTCAGTTTCCATCTCTCATGCCAGTAGGTGTGAATTACAGCACTGTAATTTAAAATAACAAACACATAGCATGCAGCCTAAAATAATGAGAAATCTAGAACAACTGTACGGGCAGATGGTTTTATAGCCCAGCATTCAAAAGAAGATATAATGCTATTCAGTCTTGAATTAAAAAAGGCAGGGATCCTTTGAACTCATCCAGCTATTGGGCAGTCCTCATTACAAACAATGAGCTCCGTATCTTTGCCAAAGTATTAATATCTTTCTTCAGAACAGGTGAAATTAAATGAACACAGAGATCTTATGGGTTTTGAAGAGAACTACTTCCACAAAACCACACAGCAAAAATTGATGCTGAGAGGGTGACTAGATCTCTTGTTTGTGACAACTGAAAATACATGTGACTGCATCATTTAGAGGTGTTAGACCAATTTTGCTTTAGACAGACCTTTGTTCAATAGAATAATTGTAGAACGGTGTGTAACATCTGATTAGTTCCAAGAGAATTAACTTTTTCATTATCATTTCAAAAGAGTGACCAGCCAGCTGTGTTTCTTCTGTCCTTAACAGGATACCAGGAACTGGGAAGCAACAAGCAATTAGAAATCAGAAATCATTCCCTGAATTTCCAATGAGCCTTAGCCTTTCAGTTATTCAGAGGAGAATTATCGCATTTTTTTACCCTCAATGAACTGTAGGTAAGTCATAACACTAAAGAACTTGTATCTTTTTCTGCATTATTCTGCCAGATCTGAGCTCTTGATTTGCAATACCAGAGCCATCAGGCCTTTGGCTGAAGACTGAGGGAAACCGGTGATTAAAACATACCTTCCCCAGGACAGATTGCCTTGCTTACGTAATTGATTATTTGTCAGAATTTAATTCCTGTTCTGTTTTTGTGATAAGATTGAGGTAGTGACAAAAGTGTGTTACGGTGCTGAATCCTGGCTGGGGAGGCATGGGTTTCTTTCTCAGTTCTCTCCAGATTTCCCGTATCGCCTTGTGCAAGTCATTTAATCAGTCTGTGCTTTACTTCTTTGTCTAAGAAACCTGGATGGTAAGCAGTCCCCGGCTCGTAGTTCTTGTCCAGAAAAATACCTGGCAATTTTGGATCCTCTAAAAGCTGTGGCCAAACATAAAATGATGGAGCTGAAGGGACCCACTAAGCTCCTTTAATTCTACTGAACTGGAAAACAAGAAAAGGCAAAGTATGAAAAAGGAGGTAATTAGATGTATTTTTTTAAATGACAGGCAGAAATATTTTTACACACCTAGTGCATTTAATTTCCTTTTCTGTGGTCACATATAACCCAACTTTTCTCAAATGACTCTGTATTGCTTTTTAATCAGCCTTTCCAAATTTTTCAGCTTTTTTAGGCATTGTTCTAATGAAACCTTTGAGAAGAAATCAGCAAGTAGAAGAAAAGGTCTGACCTCTTCCTAGTTACAGTACTATCTGTTCATTCCTCCTAGTGTATTTCTCATGCTGAACGTGTTTTCTTTTCCTTTTACCTTAAAAACTAAATTTAAAAGTCTTCATTGACAGAAAATATGGGTTTATTGCCAATATGCACAACAACCAAGGAATATATTTTCCCTCCCCAGTAACAATTCGCTGTCTTGCACAAGCGTAGCACATTCCTACTAGCCTCAGCAGTGCCTGGGCCCTTGGTGAGGTAGGTCATTGCATCATCACGAGGGACATTGTAATGCCAAATGGTTGAATTCCTTCCGTAGCTCTTAATCGCATTGAGAAATGCAGAAACATTTTTTCCTAAATACATTTTCCTTTCAGGATTTCTGTTGCACTGAATCTATTCCTACTGCCTTACGGCCTGATCTGTAGTCCACTGGGAGCTAGACTCAGTGGGAGTTTTCTCCTGATTTCATTATTTACTTTGTTTCGCTTCGCATTACTGACTCATATTCACTTCAGCTCCTACACTTTGGCTAAACAGTTTTAAAATGTGAAACTCCTTCTGTCAGGAGCACCTCATTTTCAATGAGAGAGAAGATTTCTGAGACCAGAAATACTAATGTGGACCTGAACCAAGGGAAAACAACAGTCTATATATTCCTGCTTATTCTGCACATTTTACACCTCCCAGAAAAGACATATGAGCCCAGATTTAGATTTTTATTTAGCCATCTCTTAATTTAATCTTTCCATCCTTCAGTAAGTTACGCACAGAAGCTTTCCTCATGTTTTTCTCCTACTTGAGCCTTCCCTCCCCTGTTTCTCCTCAATCTCTCCAGCAAGCTAAACATTGGCATCTGCTGCTCCAGGAAATATTTTGTGGTTTTCCTAGTATCTGCAGGTAGCTGCGCTTGGCTGCATCTCCCAGCCCCACTGCTTCCATGTTTCTCTGATAGAAAGATATAGAAGTAATAGCGTACAGAAGTAGCATGGTTTGGAGAAAGAAATACCTGTTTGGGAGTTCACACTTCCCAGATATAGCTCCCCGGATATTTTACCTCCCATGAAAATTTTTGAAATTTCTTCTTTTTTCCTGGTTTATACTGAGAGGAAAATGAGACCTTTTTGTGTTCATTTTATTTATTTATTTATGGAGTGAAGACACTAGCAGTGAGTAGTAGCTGGGTATTTGGGGCATTCACACTGGATACTGAAAACCCTAATAATCTACTTTAGCCCAAGGACAAGACCCTTTCCTACCCGCATTTGGTATGAGTACAGAACTGCTCGGCCATCCTGGAGCAGACCTCTCTTCTATCTCTGAATATGACAATGAAAAACCCAACTCCGCCCCGCCCCATGGGAGACACTGGGAGATCTTTCCCAGTACGTTTCTACAACAATTAGGCAGCTTTGATTAATTGAGATTTTATGCTTTATTTCCCCCCCAATCAGGTCTCTGAATTTGGCTTCTACCTTTAACGCTGGTTCACCCTGTGCCTATGGACTGTTGCTTGATATGTTTCTGTCTCTGCTGCCCAACTGCTTATAAAATAGGGGTAAGACATCCTCAGTTTCCCTGGGGTGCTTTACAATGATTGTAATAGCTGCATTTTGATGTAAGCATGTAAATAGATGGAAGAATGTTAAATATTACCTAAATTAAGAGTACAGCTATAGGTTTGCCAACAGGTTCTGGGCTGAATGTAATTCCATTTTAAATAAGCATGTATTTATTGCTTTTCATGACTTTGCTTTCCATAGTGGAATAAAGATGGTAAAACTGCATCATATATCATATGGGTAGATAGAGATAGATAGAGTCACGTATGTGTTTGTGTGTATGTTCAGCTTTTGATCGTTCCTTACGGGGTGTGTTTGAGCAGTTGTTTTTTCCCAAAAATGCAATGGGTTATCTTATACTGGGAAAAATAAGTACTCACAATCATTTGTGTTTCTTTCCCAGACAGCATACTATGAAACTGTTACCAGATAAGGTCTTAGTATTCCTGCAGTTTATAACTCTAGGTATTAAGTTTTGGTTGGTTTTTTGCATTCTGTTTGCAATGCAGCTTACAGATATTCACGTCATTTACTCATAGTTACAAATCTACACATGACTTTAAGATGTGATTGTAAGGCTGGGTTGTACAAAAAGTAAACCATAACAAAGTCATGTAAATGACAATGTATCTGTGTAAAAGTATACAGACATGAGGTATTTCTCTGTTCATGGGGTTTTGTTGCATTTGGAGGCTTTATGTTGTACTTTGCACTACAGCAGAGAGAAAGTTAAAGCCATTTCTGACTGTTGTGTGATCAAACACGCTGTGAAGCCTTTACCAGATGAACCATTAATACTTTGTTTCTACAGTTCCGTTTCCTGAGAGAGAAAATGTTTTTGTTTCAGGAGTCTCTGCATCATTTGTGCTATTTCACCTAATGAGGGTGGCCAGATCCCCAGATGATATCGAGGAGCACCTTCCCTCTGATACTGCACCGCTGGAGTCAGCAGGAGTTTTGCCTTTGAAGAAATGTAGGCGTGGAGGTGGCAGTAAGCACAGAGTGTGCTCCACTGGTCCTCTGACTGTGCCTTCTGGGCAAAGAGCCTCCCAAACTCATGGGGTGTCACTTTACAACAGGTGAAGGGAACTGAGATGCCAGGATATTATCATGTTTTCCCTGGCTTTACTTGCTGCATCGAGGATGTCAGCCGAGCTGCTGCGGAGGTCTCAGGACAACTCACACGTGTATCCCATGTGTGCGTGTATGTTCATGTTGGTGATTTATGCTGGCAGGCAGCTGAAGGCACCCAAAGATCTGGTGCACAGTAACATGCCACAGAGCATATTGCCTTTACGCTGTGATTTTCCCCAAGGAAGACAGTGAGCTCAGAATATGATGCTAACGCCACCGTAGCTGTAGCTACTCATCGTGCAGTTTGGTGGCTCGTCTCCTTCCCACAGTGTTTCTGAGCTGCCCAGGAGCTGCATGTTGACAAAAAAAGTTTAATCCATGTTCCCACCCAGAAACGTTGTGCAAAGACAGTTCTGGTAGTACAACGAATTGCTTCCTCCAGTAGACCAAGGTGGGTATTGGCAGACAGGTTTGACCATACGGTTGGCCAGTTTGGACACACTGGTATGTGCTATGTTTTTAACAAGTTGCTGCAGTGCGATTGATCCCAGAGGTATCATGAATTACAGCATTTGGTTCTGCTTGGCAAAATAAAGGTGGCCAATGCTTTGGATTACAAATTCCATTAAAATTCCATAATTAAATATGTTAAACTTTTAGTCTCCTTCTGATAATCTGACAATCCTTATACCCTTTTCCTACTGTGTTTTTTTGCTGACCCACCTCCTTTCAGCATCTCCTTTAGGCCCTCAAATGCTTAGGCCAGAAGAAAGTCAGTAATAAACACAGAAAGGCTCTTTATTGTTGTAAAGATGTGAAACTCTTTCTGTGTTCTCATGGGGGCATCATACCCCATAATTCATAAAAATTCCTGTGGTTAGTTCAGGTATTTAGGAGTTTACCTCACTCCCATTAAAAGGCAAAAGCATGTTTTTAACACCTCCAGTGATTTTAATAGAGGCAGCTTCAAAACTTAATAAAATACTATATCATTTCAAAATTTGAGAGTATCTGGTTCTGATTATGAAAGGTTAATAACATTTTAAATTGGAAGTACAAAATATTAATTGTGCTTCCTTCTTAAGTCAAATGCACTTTATGTCTGTTTCTATGGTGATGATAATTAATACATAGGGAACGGTAACGGGCTCAAACAGACTGAATCCTGCAGTGAGCTGAACAACTCCTGGAAGGACTGAGGGTCCTCGGCTCCCAGCAACAATAGGGAGGAACATCTCAAAGGAAAATGCTGCATTTTGCAGGGTCAGGTCGTGGAACTTTTACCAATTAGCAGTAGTCTGTTGTGTAGTACTGCATAATCCTATTAAAAGCAACCAGGTGTGACTCCACGGCAAGTGGCAGCACCAGATGTAAAACATCAATCCTGTGAGGTACAACGGTCTCAGTTCCTACTGGAGTTTGCATGGATAGTGTTTGTCAGCTTAGATGCTTACCCGTATGACACCCGAAGCACCGCTACACGATTCCCACAAAAGCATTCCAATGCTGGTGGCAGAGAAGTGAAAATGAGCAGGATAGGAAATACAGCTAAAGTGCCATTCAGGAAGCCAGGGAGGAGAAGTGGGTTTTACTTCTGTTTTCAAACAACTGATAAGTGAAGTGAAGATACTTCATGAATTCGTTCTCTACCCCATTTCCTTCCTTCTCTTCCCCCTTCTTCCAGCCATGGCTAGAATTTGTTTTCAATCAAGTATGAACTCATATTTTAATAAAAAAAACATTAAAAATCAAATGGGAAATATTATTTCCTATTTGAGTGGATCCAGGAAGTTTGGGAAGACATACATACAGACTCACCCCAAATATTTTTATATGCATCTTATATACGTACCTACTAGGGGCTCATTTCCTCTTCCTCAGAAAACAGAAAAAGGTTGGATAGCAGGTGTTCAGAGGACCTCGCCTTAGGAGTATTTTTACTTTAGTTCTCTGTTAAATGAAACTGTCAGGTTTTTAATATGCCAATGATAACTACGTAAATGCTATTAAAATTTAATTTATATGTAATACTTTTGACAAATCACATTGTTATACATGTCTTTCAGACATAAATGGACCAAGGGTTCAATTTAATCAAAACTGAAATTTGATTTATTTAAGAAAATACTGCACAGAAAAATCATTCATTTGAGATTTTAATCCTTCTGTGGCTGGAGGGTTCCTCTCATTCCCCGTGAGAGGAGCCTTGCACCCCAGGCCTACCCTCCAAACCAATGTGACTTCGCTTTTTTAGGTCAAAGATGAGACTCCTTACACAGGTCTGTTGATGGGGCAGAGTAGAATATACAGCTGGATGTGCAATTTTAGAAAATTATATTTCTCTCCTGTGCTTCTGCTATAGAGTAGAAGCAGTAGGCATTGGCTCTGTTACTCACAAGGGTAAGTTAAACTTCAGTCACGAAAAGAACTTAATAGAATCACCAGAAATATTAAGCAAGCTTGATACCTATTAAAATGAAAAAGACTTGTGTTTTATTTGCTGTTTTAAATTTTGGTATAAAAATACAGGTGTAAAGATGTGTGACGGTTGGAAAGGATTTTTTTTCTTAGACAGACATTTACCACCTTAGTGAAAAGCAGGATGGGCATTTAAAAACATTTAAGCAGAGTGTTTATCACGGGCACTGAAACAAAAGCCTGCTGAATTCTAAATTACAAACCTGGTCAGGAATTGGCTGTCGGACTGTGCCTTTTAACTCTCCTTCAAGAGATACAGTCTACCGTTGTGACTGTCAGTGTCTCAGAGAAAAACCACGACCTAGGCAGCTCTGTAAGCTTCTTGCACAGGAAAAACAAAAACGCACGTAAAACCGTTTAAATGCGGTGACATCTTTGTTAGCTGGGAACCTGCGTCACCTTGACTAACAGAACTACTCAGAACTGGTTTTGCAATTGCCTTGAACCTACGGTTCCCTGATGGAAAGATCTGGAACAGAAGCCCACCCCTCCATGTGTGGCAGGAAGCCAGGGCTCAGGCACCGGTGGCGCTGGCAGTAATTGAGTGATGGCATTATTCTGCCCAGTGACAGGTAAAGGAGAGGATGGGGTACCATTTTTACGAGCCTCTAAACTCCATATGTAATTAAAGAGACTTTTCATATTTAATAGTATTTATCTTGTGTGTCAGATAACACTTGTTAAAAGCCATCAGCTTTTCATTACCAAGATCATTAATACTATTGGTGATACCGTGACTTGAATAGCTCTTCGCGTGTTTGTCACAGCTGCAAATTGACTTTCTGATGACTGATTCAGTTGTAAATTTGCCTTTTCAAGAGCAAACCAAGAAATATCAGACTTGTTGCTTACCTCAAATTCTTTTATTGACATTTACTTTTGATGTAAAGTGATGTTAAGCTAGTGACTTTAGCGGGAAGCTCACTTCTGGAAGGTTGTATTTTCAAATAGGTAGCATGCTGCCCAATGGAGCAGCTTTTTTGTGCATCCAAATTTTCCCATCTGTTCCCCCTGCTGTGACAGGACACCTGGCAAAAGGACCAGATCCTGTTTTTTCCTGCGTGCGCACGCTTTGACCTGCTAACCTTTGCATTGCTACCGCTGTGTGTGATGGAAAGGACAAAATTGTACTGGGCTAGCAGGCAGGAAACCCGTCTGCTCTGTGCTTTCACTCTTAGTTGCAGATTGAGCCAATGAATTACTAGGAGGCATCAGACTGGACTCTGCTGCTCTTTCAGAGCACAAGGGCAGGTTAAGTAGTTCGTTTTTTTTTTTTGCATCTTCACATACAAAAAGCCCTCAATATGCATTTGATCTTATACAAGGCTTTAAGACAGGTAGTCTTAGATCTTAAAGCCAAAAGTAAACCAGTAGGTCGTTTAGTTTTGCCTCTTATGAAAGTCAAGGTGTGAGCTTCTTCCAGTTCTTTAGCCAGGCTTTGATTAATGCAGAACTTCGAGAAGACATCAAGGAATGGAGAGCACAATGCTTTCCTTTTAGTTTGTTGCTGTTACTCATCACCTTAATGATATTTATTCTTGCTGGTGTAAATATTGTTCCACAGTTTGTGGACCTGAGAGACCACCTCTGCACTGAGAGACTGATTCAGTCACTATTCTTACGCATGCCAAGTAAGTGCAATGTTCCCATCACCTGCCAGCGTGGATATGGCTCAAAGAAATACTTTGAATTGCAGGTCTACTCCATCAGAGTTCTTATATTGCTTATACTTTCTTAGATTGCGAATTACTTGTGATAGACCTGTGTAGGCTTCATTTAACAACAACAACAACAAATTAACTGGAAATTCAGAACCCCTGTATGATACACGATGTTACAGATACTTACAGTGTTTGCAGTGAGTGCCCAGGTTGGAAAGTAGGGGCAGGGGGATTGCCACCTGAGGCATGACATGAAGAATAAAGTGTTATGAGGAGCCTCTGGTTGGTACAGATAAGCCAATGTACTGTAGGTGCAAAGAGTGTCCTCAAATTTGGACAGATGACAGTTTAATGATAGTACTGAGCCAGCTTTAATTGTTGTTGTGTTGTCAGCAGGCAGAAGGTTATATACAGGCAGAAGACTACTTTTGAGGGGGTCTGTCCTGGTTTCAGCTGGGATAGAGTTAATTTTCTTCCTACTAGCTGGCATAGTGCTATGTTTTGGATTTAGGATGAGAATAATGTTGATAACACCATGATGTTTTAGTTATTGTTAAGTAGTGTTCACAGTAGTCAAGGACTTTCCAGCTTCCCGTGCTCTGCTAGGTGCACAAGAAGCTGAGAGGGAGCATAGCCAGGACAGCAAACCCAACTGACCAAAGGGATATTCCATACCATATGACATCATGCTCAGCATATAAAGCTGGGGGAAGAAGAAGGAAGGGGGGCACGTTTGGAGTGATGGTGTTTGTCTTCTCAAGTAACCGCTATGCGTGATGGAGCCCTGCTTTCCTGGAGATGGCTGAACACGTGCCTGCCGATGGGAAGTAGTGAATGAATTCCTTGTTTTGCTTTGCTTGCATGCACGGCTTTTGCTTTACCTATTAAACTGTCTTTATCTCAACCCATGAGTTTTCTCACTTTTACCTTTCCGATTTTCTCCCCCATCCCACCAGGAGGGAGTAAGCAAGCGGCTGTGTGGGGCTTAGTTGCTGACTGGGGTTAAACCACGACAGGGTCAAATCAGAAAAAAGCAGAACAGCACCAAAGCAGCATTGTAGTCAGGAGGTGATTGTTAGAGGCAAAATAATTCAGCTTGGATGTTCAGCCCATTTCCTTGGCATGAGTGTGAACTGGAGCTGAAACTTCCCATAGACATCCTTGCTTAAGGTGAGAGCCAAGCCAGAGAGATCAGCCAGGCTAGCAGCTGAATCCAGCACAGTACTAAGCACTGTAGTACTGACCCAATAAAACTGTCAGGAGCAGACTTAATTTTATGGACCTTGATAGTCCTCTGCCTGGGCATGGGGAGGGGAGGGGGCTGTGGGCTTCGACTACTTCAATGTTTGCTGTGGTTGTGTTGGTGCTCCCATCACTTTCACATTGCACAGGGGGTCTAGGAACAGAGGGGACCGAGGGAACCTTTCCCATAGCACATCAACAGTATGTCAGTTTGATGGAAAGCCCTGGGGAATAAGGTCTGTTAGTTTGCTCACCAAGAGGGCTGGGCATTTGGTTTATGCAGTTGTACTCTTGGCAGTACGGAAGAAATTTCTTTCTCCCTTTGTTGCCAAGACATAGTCTAACTTATTCACAAAGACTCTCTCCTTTCAAACGACTTTGCATTCAAAGCCAGACAAACATAATTTGGACATTAATTGCATCGGATGATCAGGTAAGCTGTGATCTCACAGTGTTGCTAAATTATTTCATCTGGTGTTGTGTTTAAACAAATCTCCGTGGAAAACTCTGGTATACTTCATATATCCCTACTTCATATGTTTGATGATGAAGTAAGATATTAAGGGAATTCCACAAAGATCTGTGTGTAGGTAAGGTTTTGTTGTATATAGGAAGATGGAGCTATAGGAATCCTCTGAGAACATAAAAGCTTGAGAGTAAGCTGTCAGTGCAATCCGGAGTGATTTGACAGACATCTCCTGTGGGAGGACCGAGTGTTCAGTGTAGGGATGGATTTTTAGTCAAGGGGCACCTTGAGTGGGAAGGTTACCTGCTTTGATGGGTCACATTAAAAGAATCACAGGAGTTACTAGTCACTGAGGTAATTGGCCTACAGAAAATGATAAATCAATATGAAAACTATGGCCCCTGCAGTGGCAGCAGCAAATGTTCCTTTTTACAGGCAGCAATTACTCTGTATGGAGAGATTCTGTGTTTCCACCTAACAATACAAAACAAGATGTGAAAAAGTGACGTGACCCTGGTAATTTTCTCTTGCAAAACCACAAATGATTGCCTTAGTATCAAATAGTGAACATGTAAATAGTTCATAATCAGAAAATTGCTTTAATAATGACAGTCATTTTAGATAGAATGAAATAAAATACCTCTGACAGTGATAAATCAACCTGTTACAACCTTGCTTCTAGTGGTGCCAGTGGCTTTTTGCAAAAGAGATGGCAACAGACATCTACGACAGGGATAAAACAGCACAGACAGAATGTGGCAACCAAAGAGAAAAAGCTGTAATGCCATAGCAAAGGTGTCTATTACTATCCTTTTGCTCTCATGGGTGGAAATAAGAAAAAAACTTGTACAACCTCAATTAGTTTTATCATTACAGGGAAAAGAACTGCTACCCTCTAGAGTGCACATGTACTTGGGCACAACCAACGTGTACTCTCATATGCACTTGTATACGATTGCCTTCTCCTAGAAAAAAAAAAGAATTGCTGGAATTTGCCATGCATACTGTTGAAATATTAACAAGGTCCCATGTAATCCCACTAGTGAAAGTTTAGTGTGGGATTCAGTTCCAGAGTGAGATACCTAACTGAAGATGTCAACATGCGAACTTGGTGGGTAAAATACCTATGTTTAGGTGTCTTAACCTGGAGACAAGTCCTGCCCCTTCAACTATTAGACAAAGCAATCAAAACTTGATCCTTGGTGTTACTAAGAAGTTCCAAGTAACAGTTGTGATATTTTAGCAAGCAGCTGTAGTTGCATGGCTCTTTGTTAATAAACTGATGGAAATTGAGAGGGAGGATGATGGGGCAGCTTAAAAACATGGCAGCTAATAAAAAAATTAACAGTAATGAAATGGAGCTTTTGTTGCTAACTCCTCATTTCTTAAGTAGCATGAAAAAAAAAGGTTATGTTGATGATGGGGAGAATTTGCTCCGTATTATAGTCTTAACTAATAAAATGCTACAATAATGCTGGGAAGTGGAAGATTTTAGCTCCCATTTTATGAGTCATCTGAGCTTTCAAAGTAATGAATGTATATTAACATCTACATTGCTTAGGGCTGGATGGAAGTTTAGATAAGTGACCTTCATATCTCATGCTTTAATGCTGATGATTCTCAACTGTACACTCATAGTACCATCTGTAATAAGATACTGTCCGTATCCCTGCCTTTGGTTGGTGTTGAGGAAACTCATTTTCCCCTTTGACTTGTTGTCTTTGTGCTCTTCTTGGGCATGGTAGGTGTTTAGTTTCTTTCTGTGTGTCAGAATTTGTGTTTGCATCACGTTATCCCAGATGCCGAAGCCTCCTCTTATAAATCTGCTATGACTGCCTCATTCCCCTTTGCCTTCCACCTTGCATACTAATTTACCTTTGTGTGACCAGAGTAAAAAGAACAGCAGGAAAAAAAGGGAAGAGATGCAAGGGCATTTCTGTTGGGATAGCTCATACCCCCAATGCCAGAGGGAAAGCAAAATGCACTACTTCTTGCTGAAGAATGAAAAATCAGTAAGTCCTTTGGTTTCCATAGGATGGCCTCACTTCCCCTTTTGGAAGGAAGAAAAATCCTCTTTGACTGCCTCCAAGAGCTCTCTGGGGGTAGTATGTCCTCCGTACTCTTCTCTTGTTGAGGGACGAAGCCTCAGGGCTTGTGGCAGAAAGCCCTGGGGGATCCCGCTGCCTGGCCTGGCGTCTGCGTGCGCAGGGTCCCCAACCTCGGCCACGCTCAGAGCTCGGGGGCTGCCCCTTTGCCCCTCCTCAAAGCAAGGCATCACCTGTGTGAGTGGCAGGGTCTTGCTGCTCCTGCTGAGTTTTTGAGTTAGGGTTTTTCATTTTTACTAGTAACTCAGCTCTTGCTTAACTGGTCCCTTTCCTCTTTCCTGCTGGGAGCATACTGGTATTAGTGACTGTGCAAAGAGCAACACACTAGTTCATTTCTTCTACAAATTGCCAGAGGAAGTCTCCTCTTTTCCATGATTTTCCATATTGCAGCATACCTGGAATGGTACATCCCTTTGCACATATGCACAGATGGTCATAATCTCTCCTGCATGATCAGAAGATTTTTCTCCCCATTTTTAATGTCAAATTTACTCTTCTTGCTTCAAAACCTCTCAGTTTCACAGGTCCATGTCTCTCTTCCCCCTGTGCTCTTTTCCTCTTTCTCTCCACCCATTTTTTTTTCCTGTTCGTAAGGGACTGTCAACATGTACAAACTGACCAACGTGAGTGTATACTAAACCAAGCTATTCTAGAATAACTTCCTGCATGAACAGCCTTCCAGAGAGTATTACAGAATAATTGTCCTTTTTCCAAAGCTACACACTATGTCCTCAAATCTTGAAGAAAATTCTTGGGCCAGATTCTCATTAATTTGTCTCCAGTTTAATGACAGGGAAACCCAGAAATGTCTCTGTTGGATGACATGCATTGCTTATCCTGATGTAAAGCTTGTGCAACACTGTAGAAAATGAGTTCCCTGTTTCTCTCTGTCAAAAGGATCAGCCCGGTTCTTCCAGATTTTGTCTACTCCTGGTCTGAATGTATCGATTTCTCTCTCTTCTCACTATCGTTTAATTTTGTTGTTAAAAATGTAATAGCCTTCATAAATTTGGAGGTGTTTAATCTCTCATAAAACCAGCTGTATTGTAAATGCTACAACTCAGTGAAAACAATAACATTTTGTTATACTATCACAACTGCATCCTTAAATGATCATAAATTGACTTGGAATTAGCATAATAATTCTATAAAAGAAATAAGAATTTATAAAATGGATGTGAAAAAGGTTTAAGTTTAGCGTAAAGCAGAAAATAGATCCTAGGGCAGAACTGGAAAATGCTTGGTGGCCTGTTAAACAGTAGGAGATAAAGTAATGACTAGAAAATCCAGGATGCATTAATACAATGAATGACTGTTGGCTGAAATGTTAACACTGTGTGAAGGATTAATGGAAACCATCCTAGCATACCAAGAACATATTAAATGCACTACTTTACCATTAGGACAATTTGGATCTGTTCGATACAAGCATTTGATTAAGGAGTATTTTCCTGTAAGCAGCAAAAGGCAGGCAGACTGAGGCACAGAGCGTCCCTTTAGAAACCATTGCACTTTTCCTCCTCAGTGCTCCTTGCGGTGTGATCCATGCTGCCCTGCTGGGCTCTCTCTGTGAAGTTCCTTTGGTACCATCCCTGAGGGCACGTACATGGAGACACCACAAAAGAGAACACGTATCTCTAGTAGCTGGGAATGTGTGCTGGTTTCAGGGCCCATCACTGCATCTCCATCAGCTTTCATCTCAGTGACACAAATCAGTGTTTTGCTCTAATGTCTGCAAATCTGAGAAGCTGGGGCTCCTTGGGGGCCACTGCCCAGCCTTCCAGTGAAACTGCCTGCGTGCTGGCTTACTGTGAGCACAGCCCCCAGGCAGCCCAGCGTGCCCCAACGAGCCAGGCATCTGCTGCCAGCGCCTGCGGGGAGTCTCTGGGGGAGCCCTTCTCCCTGAGCAGGACACTCCTGTGCTGGGAGTCGGTCCATGGGGAGCTGTGGAGGCAGGTTTGGGGGAGCAAGAGGGCAGGTCAGGTAGGGAAACTGCATCCATCCTCAGCATGGAGAGGAAGAGAGGCTTTTCCACTGTGAGGAACATTAGGTTTCCAAGATGCGGAAAGCAGGAAGGAAAAAATGAACCAAGAAGACAGAAGAGTGAGGATGAAGTGTGAAATACCAGGGTAGAGTGTGGAAGGAAGGAAGGGGAGAAGACTGGTAAGGCAGAAATAGGAAAGTGGGGAGGATAAGCATAAAGCGAAGGAGCACGGGAATAGAGGGTCTTCACTGGTCCCCGTTTTCCTGCCAAAGGGGTGGGCATGGTCTCTCTTGTGAAGGGATCCCCCATCTTCCATCAGCTCCCTACATGTGGCTTTTCTTCCCGCCCTGCTCATTTCCCAAACGTAGTCTACTTTTTCACTTATAAAATCTATCATTCTCCTCATCACTATTAACATTACCAGCAATACCTCTTTTGACTAAGGTGACACTTAGCAGCCATTCACAGGTTGGGGTCTTCTGCGGTAAAAGTTGTCCTCTGACATCTGCCTGAAGCAGAAAGGCGGCTGAGGAGGAGGGGAGGAGAGGGAGCGATCAGAAGAGGGTGGGGAAAGCAGAAAGAGGACTAATATGGTACGAAGAGATGAAAACACCAGGTGTCTTATTTTTTTGCCAAGCTAACTCAACTCTCAGAGTGTGACCCTTTAGGAGCGTTATCCTGTGAGTGACATGGGTGATTGACCAGCCACTCAGAAACTATCACCATGTGGAGGCCACGGGAGGCTGGTCCTGCAGGTGCCCCCACCGGCCCCACTCGAGTGTCTGCCCTGCGAGGTAAAGCACATTCGTGCGGTGGGGGGCAGGTCTCCTTCCAGGGCTGGTTCCTCACTGATTGGCCCGTGGAGCTTGCTAGCAAAGACATTGATTGTGAGGAAAAGACATGGGCTTTCTTTTTATTAAAATGATAAAAAATACATGAAGTCCCTCTGTTTTCAGACCAGTTGCTGATGTTCATCTGCATTGCACCGCTCTGAAACAATGAGCAGGTGCATTGCTTACTGTAAGCACATCTGGAAACAGAGGCTGTGTGCCCAGGCAATCCTGTAAAGGAAACTCAAAGATTAAAGGTTTTTTAATGTTTATTTTCCTTTTGTATTACTTTGCTGCTGTTTTAAGTCAAGTGATTTTGCAGCTTAGATTTGGGTGCACACTGTGTTCAAGTGGCTGGTTGCCACTGACACTAGATTTAATCTAAGCATCAGCTGGAATTTTCTAAACCAGCTTTATGATACAGTTAAATATGCTTTGTTTTTTAGGAGTTGTGAATGGTGTCAAATAAGGGAATATTTTACAAATGAGTTTGGGTAGAATAGGAGATATGTTTATTGCAATGTTCTTTTTGTAATAAAATGTAAATAGAAATTATAGCAGGAGTGCTTTTGAAATGGTTTTAGGAGTCCACTCTTACTTGACAAGCAAAGATTTTAATACATCTTTTTTCTTCACGGTGGTGAAACTTATATACATCAAGCACAGCCCATCAAGAGCAAGACAAAGGCTTTATCTGGGGTCAGAAAACTAAATTTGTTAGTTGGCTATACTTTGTTTTGTATTTGTCGTGGTTTAACCCCACGCAGCCG
>NW_009193023.1:0-2747 GCF_000690835.1 Fulmarus glacialis
TAATTAGCTTGAACAAACATCAAATGTTTACAGCTAACTGATATTTCAGCTTTACATCATGCACAATACTGTTATGCTAAATTTGGTGTGATTTTTGCACAAAAACTTCAACAACAAATCCTTGGTACAATACACTTAATTCCCAGGACAACTTTTGCTGTTTTTGCACCAACATACTAACTGCCATGCTAAGCTGCCCTGTTCCAGCCCCGTTCCAAATACACACTTCAGCCTGTTCAACAACTCCTGAAAGAAGCATGTCTGCAATCCACCGTAACAGCTGTTGCTCAAATATGTTGAAGTATCTTTGAAAAAATGGTTAACAACATAAACTGATGCTGATCTATTTGCATTTCTTAGACCTAAAGATGCAGAAAAAAATAGAGCAAAACAGGGGTGTAACTGAAACGTCAGAATTCAAGGGTTTATTCCTTTTCCATATTTGCATCATCTGTGCAAAGCTACATTGCTATATTCCACATCCTTTCTCAGGTCCTTATTTATAAAGAATGTGTGTAACTATTTAAAATTTGTTGTGTCATTCAAGTTGAAGAGTTTATTCCCTTAGCAGTAAGCTTAGCAGTAAGTATACTTGCAAGCAGTTGCAGGAATGTGCTTCCAGGAAATCTGCTACATTTCTTGTGAGCTTTATCACAAATTCAACTGACGGCATTTGAAAGAGCAAAAACCCTTTGAATCTTTTTGCACCCGTTCATGGTATCCTGTTTCAAGAACTGGTAGGTTCTTTTGTTGCCTCCTGTAACTCTCACCTTTAACCCTCTTTAACCCTCAAAAATACCGATGTTCATTTATTTTAGGACTACAGATTATGATAAATGACCCCTTGACTGCATTAATTCTAGTAAAAACATTGAGATAAGATATTCTCTGGATGCAAACTGCTTGGGTTACATTTGTAGAAAGAATTCATCTGTGTCATTTAATGTCAACTCTATTTTAGAACTGAATTTGTAGACAGTCGCTATCAGCTTTGTTCCTGACAAGCCTGCTGTGCAAAAGCCTGTCCTGAGTAAAGACAAGTACAATTTATCATTTAGAATTCATATTTTTAAGGAGTCTCTGTCAACCAAGGAGACAAGGTCTCTTGTTTCCAGAGCTGAATGTAACAAAGCACAACAACAAAGCATCTCATTCAGAAATATTAGTGAGTTATTCTGAGCTTTTGTCTTTTGGGTTTGGATTTGGCTTTCCTGGATTTGATCTCCTTTTGAAATTGGTAGGGGGATTTCTGTTGATATCAAGGGGAACTTGATCAGATCTCTCACGAACAAATCCTGTTAAAAGTCACAAATTTAGCAAGATTATTGTGGGCTAAAGATCACCTGGATGCTATCAGCTTACTATAAATGGGGCTGCTAGTGTGATTTAATCACAGACAATCCCTATTCTATTGATGAGCATTTTCCTGTGCAAGGATAACAACCAGAACCATTAATAATGTGTGATGACTTGTGTGCAGAAATTTTATAGCATAATTCCAATTTCCAGAGAGCAGAGGATCACAATTAAGGAAGCTTACTAGGGTACTAATTTATTTTTCAGTGTTAACAGAAAAACATAGATTATTAATCAGACTGCTCTGAAAATAATGATGAGCATGCTAGGGACTAAAAATACCATTGTGCATTATTCCCCAACACATTTATGGGAAGGTCCTTCACAAAATGTTCAAAGTAGGGTATCCCGTAGAAGCTTGCAGAGCTACTACTTAAAATATTGTGTGTAAAGAGAGGAATTCTGTGCTTGGTGTTAAAAATAAGCTTTTGTTTTTCAGAGTGTATATTCATATTCTCTGACCTTTTGGAGGATTGCTTTAATTCACACTCAGTCAGTTCTGAATATACCTTTCCATATGTTCAGACCTAGATTTGTTTCCTTGTGTAATAAAGTTTTTTGTCATTATATAGTTAAATGTCTCTTCTCTTTTTTTGTCAGCTTGGAAAAGAACCATTCTTTATTTGGAGAGTCTTGCAATTTCTTTTGTCTCCATTTATTTAAATGTTGTTCTTGCTGGAAATTGCCTTTATATTTTGTTTCAGAAAAGTTTATTTGACAGTTATGAGTTTTCAGTTTGCTAAATCGGCTGTAAACCTTACTCTCTCTGTGCTGTAGTAATGATGATCTTTAAAGGTAAAAGTGATTAGCTCATAAACAGATTTTTAATTTCTTTTTAGATTAACTGTTTGATTTGGCCCACCAAGACGGTTTTGAGTTGTTTGGTTTTGGTTTTGGCTTTTTTTTTTGACATATGCATAATAGTATTTTTCTTGGTCACTCTTGGCAATTTTGTTGCATTTGCATTGTTCATAACCTGCTGAAGAAATCAAAAAGAAAGAAGTAGTTGCTGAAGTAGTTTATACTTTAGAAAACAGGAGGTGACATTAATACATTAATTCTCTCACTTAGGTCTCAGTTCACAAACTCATCTAAAGCATTGGCATCCATTGAGTTTAGACATGTACTATTCTGAACTGGGATATTAGGTTTATCCAAAATAATATGAAAATGGCTAGTTTATCTTAACTGATAGCAAGAGTGCTGTGGCAACTTAGTGATATGGGATCTGAGATTTAGAAAGGACTTTGAATGGGAAGCACTATTGTTAAAGTACTGTGTTCAGTGTGTTAAGCAAAATGTGTAGTATTTCAGTTCTTTGTACTTCCTTAATATATATTCTTGTGGTAGAATAATAATTGAAAATTAT
The DNA here is from genome assembly GCF_000690835.1 of Fulmarus glacialis. Classification (NCBI taxonomy): domain Eukaryota; kingdom Metazoa; phylum Chordata; class Aves; order Procellariiformes; family Procellariidae; genus Fulmarus; species Fulmarus glacialis. The sequence continues at coordinate 2,726 of NW_009193023.1, forward strand.
TATTATTATTGTTATTATTATT
>NW_009193024.1:0-2172 GCF_000690835.1 Fulmarus glacialis
GTGAGCACCCAGAGTGACGTGAGCACCTAGAGTGATGTGGACCCCCCCGGTGCTTTGCTTCGGAAGCTGCAGATGGTCTCGAAAGCCAAGCTGGGAGCTGGGGGACAACAGGGCCCACCACCAAGCATGGGCATCCAGCATCGGAGCCTGGAGAAGACACCTTCCCCCTCGGGACAGAGCTCAAATACTGCATCCGCCACGGGAGCCAAAGGGATTCCTGGTTTCCCCCCCGCCTCCAGCAGCGCACCAGGGGGATGCTCAGGGGGATGCTCAGAGAGCACCCCGCTTTCTGCAGCCCAGCATCAAGGGCTTCCTGATGCCGCTGGTACGCAGGACGGGCAGGGGTGGGCTTCACCCTGCCCCGCACGCTCCCGCCTCCACCCTCCATCGCTCCTGGTTTTAAACCTGCTGCGTGAGAACTCAAAAGCCAGTGAAAAAATAGAAAATAATGAATCGCCGCCTCTTCTTCACACCTCCCGCAGTCCGACCGTACCTCTGTGCCCCCCTCAAGCTACATCTTTCCCGAAGCCCCCCCCAGCCCACGTACCTCTCCTGTACAAGCGTCTTCGCCCTCCTTTCCCAGCCTTTCCCAGTTCTGAGTTGATGCTTTCAAAGAGCCATCCACAATGACTTTAAGATCTCTTTCTTAAAATGCTAATAAGTAATTTAAAGACTGCCACTGTGCATGCATGGGTTTAGGGTAATTTTTTCCATGTGAATCCCTTTTCATTCATCACTGACTACATTTAATCTGCCACTTTATAGCCTGGTTATCCAGTGTCACGAGATCCTTTTACAATATTTTAAAGACAACTGTTGTTTTTATCATCCTGAATAATTTTGTATAATCTGCAAACTTCCTCGCCTCCGAATTCCCACCCCTTTCTAGCGCATTTATAAATACGTCGCACAGCGCAAGCCTCACGCTGACCCCCGTCCAGTGGGAAAACTGACTCTTTGTTTCCCCCTCTTTAAGCAGATTTTAATCCATAAGAGAGCCCTTCCTCTAAAATTACTGCTCTGGAGTCTCCTGGATCACCCAGGGAGCTCTTCTTAAAGGATGCTCGTCCCATTTGCTCTGGCCCCAATATTCGTTTTAACCAATTTAGTCTAAAATACAAGCTCTTCTGCCATCACTTCAGGGCAGTCTCTCAGCCCTGCCCTGGGAAGGAAAGCTCCTTGGCAGGAGTCCCCTTGGCCACGGCCATCTGGGGGGACACTGAAGTTGTTCCTCATCTCCCCAGGTGCTCCATCCTGGTCGGGTTTAACCTCCCGATTCTCATTTGTTGGGGGGGACCTGGGGGGATACTTCATTTCTTCTCACAAGTTATTTTTCAAACTCCTCTCAGGCTGCCATATATGGTTTTGCGTTCACCACGCCACAGTTTCTGATTTTTTTTCTATTTTCTCCTTTTAGACACCACTTCCACTTTCCGAAGAACATCTTTTTACCTCCGGTGACCTCCTTCAATTTGCCATTTAATCAAGATTTATTTTCTTTTTTAAAACTCGTACGTTAAACGGCTGCATGCATTTACCCTGAGCTTTAATATCATTTCCCACATCATGTGCAAGTATTTCCCTATTTTAGCTGCTGCCTTCGGCTAGCTCCTTCATTTTGCCTGATTTACAAAACGACGCTGTGTCGTATTTTCAAGTGCTGGTCATTTAACGGATGCACTGGTCTGCCTCCAAGAGAGGTAAGGTGGAAAGAACATCATTTATTAGACCAACTGATAAAACTTGACCAACTTTTGGAGCTCACCAGCCCCTTCTCGTGCCCTCTGGGAGACTGAACCTGCTCCCACGGAGCCAGCCCCACGTTCTGCACCGCATGATGCTCGGGTCTAAATCAAGAGATCTTCCTCTCGTGGGCTCTCCGAAGAGCCGCGATTATTCACAGTCACTAACACCGCAATTTCTGAATAACGCCCCTCTGTGACATTTACGGAGGCAAGGACCATCCACAATTATAGTTGTGTTTTCTGCCCTCGTGGCCCGTTTTCATCTCCCTTAACGTTTGGCCATCGGTGCCGCGAGTCGGGTCAGAGGGTTAGCAGAGACCTAACGCTGCTCCTTCACCCCCGAGCCTGGAAATTCAGAAAGGGGCGGACGGCACGGCGTGATCCTCGCTTACTCCTTCGCCTCCACCCTGCTTTGCTGGGGGGGGGG
>NW_009193025.1:0-22488 GCF_000690835.1 Fulmarus glacialis
CCGCCGGCGATGCGGGTGGGCGAGGCCGGGCCTTCGGGGCGCCCTGCGGGCTAAGGGCCTCCCCGTCGCCCTCACCGTGCCGGGGGTAGAAAGCTGGGGAAAGTAATGCTGGCTGAGCGGGGGTTGGTTGTTTCTACGGAGACTGTGCTAGCATCCTCTCCTGTGTCTTAAACCGTCCTCCGCCGTGTTCAAGCGTTAATAACGAATCCAGCTAAATGCCCAAATCATGAGAAGTAGCGCGTTAAGCCTTTCGGAGAGCAACTTTTCAACCAACACGGTAAAAGAGTTTCAAATATATTACATCAACGGATGAATTCTCAAACAAGTTTTTTGAGGCTTTAAAAATACTTAAAATAGCCTGTGACAAAATAAGCCTCTTTTTCACGGGAGTTCAGGATGGTTCTTGTTACTCAATGATTTGGATTGAGATTTACTTAAATAGCAGTTTGGCATAAGAGTAAAACTGAAACAAAAAAGCAAAACCCACCTTTGAGTCCTGACTATAAATACAGTGTTTCAGGTCAAAATAAACAATTTTGGAAATTAGAGTCTTTGCAAATGGATGTGTGGAGAGAGAAGGCTTTTCCCAAAACAAAGGTTGGCACTGTGTTTTGAACAGATTAATGTAAAACCTAACCAGAAATAATAATTTACTGAAGAGCATTAAAAAGTAATTTTGAATGAAATTTGAACTTAGGTGCTTAGGCAAGTAACAGAATGGCAGTGTGGGTACTTTAGCCAGAGATAAAAGCAACTACTTTTGTGAACATCAAAACTAATGAAGCCTACTTCTTGGTATCTCTCCTGTGAATTAATTGGTGTCTAGTACAGTTGAGCATCCGAACTTTTCACTTGGTTATGGCACTCTACCAAAGTCTTATTTTCACACGATGTGTAAGGACTTAATATTTTTTAGATGCTCTCCTTTTGTCTACTGAGGCTGCAACTGGCAAACAAGTTCAAAAGTTGCTAGGGAGGAGCAGATGTACTCGTGACCATGTACAATGTATCACAGAAAAGCTAACAGGATGTACTATTAAGATTTCATCAAATCAGAAGGTACAATGTAAGGAACAAATCGTCCTACGGAAAGCAAGAAAAGATAATCTGTAACTGGGATTACTGAAAATATAATAATTAGTAGAAAATAACTGCCTGTGTGAATCTATAAGAATATAGATTCTTGGGAGTAGTAATTACTGTCAAATAAAACAACAACTTTTTGTGGTTAATGTGGGATATAGTTTCCTGAAGCCATGCTATGGGAAGTGGTAGTTTGATAAGAAAAGAGATATTAAGAACATTGAAGCAACTGGGTGAGCAGTGACACTTGGAAGGATATTGCTAATGATTTACTGTGAGCAAAATCTTTGACTGTAAATGGACTGTAAAATTCCTTACTTCTGTTTTCATTGGCACACAGCTGCCAGCATTTCGTATTTGGTGTATTCAGTACCTGCTTGTACGCTCTTCTGTCCAAAACGACTCTCTTGCAGGATTAAAATATATACACAGAGGTGCAAATGCTCATAGCAGTATTGTATCTTGTACTGATCATTAGCCTTCTGCATGATCTTGTTATTCAGAGGTTTCTGTTGATCTCCTATAGCATCAGGAAGACTTTTTCCTCCCAGTCCACAGATAACTCCAAATTGAAGAAGAATGTTAGATAAGAGGGGCTATTGTCTTCTAGTGATCAGAGAATCTTTTTCTTATATTCCTGCCTGATATCTTTGATCATGTACTTAAAATCTGATCATCATGCGTGGTTTTGGAGTAAGCAGCCTTTCAGATCAAGTTAGCAGAGAGCAGTAGGCCTGGTTTTCCTACTGGGATAACCTGGAGACAATTCAGGTATGGGCTATGTGACCCATATTGTGCCACTGAAGAAGCTTGGACCAGCTTGGTGTGACTTGTTCCAGAGACAGTAATGCTTAATTTGATTTAAATTTGCCTGGGTGACTGTTGCAGCAAATGATATGATGATCCCTTCTGATCCAAAATGTAATGAAAATTGAAGCAAATTTTTAGAATGTCATTTTGGGAAAGATAATGGAGAGAAAAGCAAACAATGTGGGTAGGTGAATGTGCATGGGAATGGCTTGTCATTTTTTAATCTGCTCAATTGTTTTAGAGCTACGTGTTTGGTACATTGTAAGGGTATGCAGTAATCCACAAGAAGATAAATATTATTGGTTTTATTTGTAGGAGGAAAAGAAACCAGGCAGAAAAAGAATGTAACAATGAGAAGGGAGCAAGTTTGTAAGGCAAAGGCAAAGAAGAAAAGCCAGAAAAAACGGAAGGAATAAAAACAGAAGTTACATAATAAAGGCAAGAGGTATGAGACGGAGCCCACAGCAGTCAGTTGGAGGCTCTCCACTTGGATCAGGCTTATATAAAACAGAAAATTAAAAAATCCTCCCTCTTGGCAAGAATCACATTTGCCCCCACTCCAAACTGTCCTAATCGACTGCTTGTTGAGACTACAGCTAAACTAAATTTAAATTACACTGCATATTGTAAATCATTGTATTAGAAGAATGCCACCGATTAATGAGCCCTGCTCAGAAAATGAATGCATATTTTTACTGTGCATTTTGTTTCCATAAATACCTTTGCGTTAATGCAGTCACAGCTGTTTTGCTGGCCTGATTCATTCAATAGCACAATGACTCTGCTGTTTGACAGAAAGAAACATGTCCAAGGTGATAAGCAGAAGCAGCAATGAAGCTATTGCACAAGAAGAGGATTCAGTCTCTAGTCTCCTAATTTCTAAAAGAACTGTAAATATATGACCTATCTATAGCAGGGAGAAGAGATGCTGAGTAAAAGAGGCATTAATATGAAAGAATGAGTGACACCTACTTAAAGCAACCATTAATATCGCCCTATATTTTTCACTTCCTATATCATAGCTGAATAAGACTTTTTAAATCCCCCTTCACCTGTGCCAAATTCAGTGCTATGGTTTTCTGAGTTTAAGCTGTGTGTTCTCTTGACAAATTTATTTCCATTCACAGTTTTTATCTGAATTTGTCATAAAGTCATCTGTTGTGTATACTGCTAATAGGCCATGACATTTCTTGTATGAAAAAATTATGAAGAATAATTGAAGGCTTAGAGGGCTCAACCTTATTCTGTTGGTGTTCCTGAGCTATGTTATTCATATGTTGATCATTCTAACTGAATTACAGCTGTCCATTAGATTACATACATTTCTCATAAATAAGTGAGTTTCAATTGATCATTAAGGGAAAACCCATTCTCCAACAAGAGGAGAAGAGTATTTTTATGACTTAATACATTGCAATAAAAAGAGATAGGGAATTCTTAGGATATGTTAAAAAATAATATGTTAAAAACTCTCTGAGATAGTCTTAAGATTTTCAATAGAAAACTTTTGCGTTTAGAAATTTAAGGTTTTTGATTGTCCAGCTGGTATTTTTTTCAGGCACAGTAAGTGAACTAAGTACCTTGGTAGAAAAGGTGTTTCCACCAGCAGACTTTGTGTTTAGAAATGTGCCTTGGGTGAACTTAGGGTAAAGAGGGTGATGAACAGGTTTTGCTGTTTGTTTTCTGGATTATCAAGTTGACACTTGAACTGCTGATCAGCTTTTTGGTTTCTAATGGGGTTACAGGCAGTACAGAGAATCAACATCCAGCCATTTGCATTTGTCAACCAAAATTCACTAACCACTTATGGAAAACCAGATCAGATGTTTTGGGAAGAGGGGAAGAAAAGAGAAGGTAAAGAGTGTCTCAATTATCCAAACCTAAACAACTGCATTGACTGTGGTGGTGTTCCATTTATAGCTAGTTGAATCTGCAGCAAAGAAAGAGTTGGTTATTCTTGAGGAGGAATTCTCTCTCTCATTTATTTATTTATTTATTTAAACAATACTTTTATGGTAGTAAACACCTGTTATTAGATTTGTGCATTCTTATATAAACTTAGAACATTTTCTAAATAGGAGGTGATAGTGACAAATGGAAAGCAGCCATATGTTAAGTAATTATCCGGAATATAAGGGACGCAAAGAACTTGAGCCAGGTGAAGCATGTCTAGTTGAGGCAAAGCTAAAGTTGAAGTGAAGTTTGGTTTAAAATTGCTAAGGTAAAATGTAGGCTATCTATTACAAAGTCTAGATCAAAAGCTTGTTCTCCTTGCTCTCAGCTGATTTGTATTGACCTCCCCAATGAGTAACTCAAATAGCATTTGGCCTTTGGATCAGTAGTATAGCCTTGTGCTCTGGGATTTGTTACAGCATTGCTTGGATTCTGTGGGTCTTACTGCAGATTTTGCCAGGTCTGATTTGGCTAAATTGATCCCTGTGAGTGTAATTACAGCTGAGAATGTAGCAAACATCTCAGAGCAAGATTTTGCATCTGTTGATTAGATTTTGCATAAACTGTGAAGATTACTTGGAATTTAAGTGAGGCCTTTTGTCATGTCACTATGCACCAGCACAGGAGTGTGTGGATTTGTCTCCTACAGCATGAGAGGCTCAGAAGAAAAGAACAAACATTGCTTTGTGCACCTGTAACAGGTACTTGTAATGTGTATTCTTGGAAGGACAATCAGAAACTATCCTTGAAAGATCGCTAAACTGGAAATCATACCCCCCAGATGGATTGAGAGCAACTGATGGAGCTCAAATAGTGCAAAACACAGGTTGGCCAAAGATAAAGACTATAACAAACCAGGATCAGTATTATTTCAATTATCTTGGATAAAAATAAAATCCTCATTAGAGTGGCAGCAAGAAAATGAGGCTTAGTGAGCCATTCCCAGCACTTGCCATCATACCTGCTCCTGAAATCAGCAAGAAAAATAAGAAAGAGAAGGTACTTTCCTGCCAGTGTACTGCCTGCTCTTTTCCAGAGACTTAAATTTTTTAGCAAAAAGGGGAAAGCATCAAAATGGTCTCTAGCTTACAATTGCATTTGGTAAAACTGCTGTACAGGCTGCAGCAAAAGTAGTGATATTAAATGAGCTAGTTAAATTGAAAAAATTGCTGATCAGAAGTTCTAGAGTTTTGTTTGTTTGTTTAAAAAAGAAAAACCTGTATTGGTCATAAATTAGGATGTTCTTAAGCTTGAAGAATGTGCAGATGTGAACAGAAATAACAATGCAATTAACAGGTGGTCCTGGTGGATCATACTTTACTGTGAGTGATTTAGCAGTTTTCCAGAATCAACCTGGAATATTCATATCAAATCGGCCACCATCCGATAGCTGTTTACCCCAAATGCCATGTCTGAACTGGCCTTGCTTTACCTTCACACTTCATAATATAATAATTTTGTGAATTTTCCACATTAGAAAAGAAAAAAAATTGTCCAAGGAGCAGCAGAATAGACGGTGCCTAATTTCCTGGAGATTTGTTTCCTTTGTCTCCCAAACCTCTCTCCCACATCTGCTTCAATAGCCCCCCACCTACCACTGAGTATTGTGATCATCCCCATGGGATGTTCAGATAATGTGTACTGTCTGGTTAGTGCAGAGTGGTAAGGCTGGCATGTTCTGGCATGGCTGGACAGCACATACTTGCTGATTAGTCATACTGTTGGCAAATTAAAGAACTGAGTCCTCTCTAATGAACTTTGTATCTTCAGTTATAAATAAATACCACTCAAGTTTACTTAACATATGGAATGTACTGCAGCCTTCAGAGACTTCTACATGCTCAGTCATTCCAGAAATAGAATAGAGATGCTTCACTTAGCTGTATCTAAAATAATTTAAAAACTGAAAGCACCTGCAGGAAAAGGTAAACAATAGCTAGTATTGTTAAAAAAAGCTATTAAGTGCTAGAACTTTCCCTGTAGGAGGTCTTTTTAGTACAGAGCACTTGCTTAGGGATCCCTTGCATCTAGTTTCAGTCTGACTGTAGTATAGGGGCAAGGCAGCAAATAAGATGAGTAGTATTCTCTTCAAAATTAGAAATTTCAGTAAACCAGAACTGATCAGATGCCAGAACTCACTCATGCTCATGTCTTTGCAAGTCATTCTGAGGGCATATCCTGCAACATGAGTTTGCACACCTCCTGAGACCTTTTCCCAGCCTCTGGAGACTACTTCTGCAAGGATAAACACACACACACACACACACAAAAGCGAGATGACTTCTTAGTATAGAGACTAATTCTTGGATATATCAGCTAGTGCTAGCATTTCCAGGACCTTCACCAGCTCCTTCATTTTGCAAGGTGAAAGAATATAACTTGAGGTTGCTGTTTTCATTAAGTAAACTTTATTTTATTTCTCTCTAAGCCTATTTCACTTTTCAGTCATACATGTAGCAGTTGAAGAAATGTAACTTAATCATAGGATCTTGGCACACTCTTTAACCTATATTGATTAGGCAAGTGAATTTCAGAGTTAAAATGTTCTGTGTTTTATTCATTAGTCTTTGGAGCTTGATGATATGACTAGGACATGGACAGATCGGAGTTGGCCTAAAACTCTATTTCATGACTCCTTTGAGATACATAATGAACATTCTCCTGCATGTTTTCCATCTGGTTATATTTTTGTGCATGACTGTAAATAGTGTATTTGAATGCTTCTTTTTTAAGTTGTGCAATAAGCATTTTCTGCCAGCTTTATGCTTCCATTAGCTCTGCTTCAATTTCCCACAGGTGTGTGCTCCCATTGGAGCAGAACACTTTCAAGAGTGGTTCATTCTACCTTCTGTTTAAATCACCATTAGTTTTTTCGGTTGTTTTTGTTTTGTTTTGTTTTTTAATTCTTCTCTGTATTTCACTGTAATAGTTTCAGAAATGTCTAATAAAAGATTATACTGGACTGATAAGATTTATACCTGGTTGCACTTACTGACAAGTAAAACCCAATTTCTTGCCAAACTTTTCAAATTGAAAGAGCAATTGCTTCATTTATTTGTAGTAGCTAGGCATGCTAACTCTTGTTTAGGTGCAGCCTAACTTAAGAAAACACTTGGCTGTACTGAACGTTCAGTGCAGCAATATATACACTTACTGTATTATTAATCTTGTGCCCTCCTTAGTGAGGGGATGGGGATACATATTTGGTAATTAAAAGAATAAAGTCTGTGACACAGAAATGTGTGATTTCTTTTGTTTGAAGTGACAAAGCAAAAGCAGGGGGACCAGGCATGTCTTTCCCACAAAAAAGGTGCTTTATTTATTTATTTATCTGTTATTCTCTGTAACAGTATTTCCAGAGAGTACATTTATTGCCCCTCTTGAAATCTGCAAACAAACTGGAAGCAATGTCTTTGACCAAATGCACGTAATTAATATTTTCTGTGATGAAATATGTAAATATGAAAAATATTATGGGCGTGTGTATTAAGCAGTCTGAACTGGGCAGGAACAAAGGCTAAGTCCAAAAGCCAACCAAGGTGGGAGTGGGAGCCAGAGATGTTTGATTTGAATGGAATGGGAACAGGAAGCCAGAACACACGTGTTTGTTAAGAGCCTATTTGCAGAAAGTCTTGGTGGGTCGTCGAGTTGCCAGTTCCATCTGGCAGGTATAAGCAAGCGCCTTCCTCTGGGGAGCAGGTAGTAATAATTCACCTTACAGTTTGAGTATCTTGTAGGCGTGGTGGTCATGATAGTGTATCCTGTAGATTATGAGGAGAGACTTTCTTTGCAGTGGAAGTGCACCATCATCGTGATGAAAAGTTTTTTCTGTGGATATAGAAAATCAGTTGTATTGAAGGGTTGTCATTCACTATTAATAATTCGTATAACTGTGAACTTCAAGACTGCTCCTTTTTTCATCCGATTAGTCAAGCTGGTCAAGTTTAAGACTGATATTTAAAATAACAAGTTTTAAAAAAAATTTAAAAGGACTTCAAACAGAATCTACCAACATTACACATGCTAAAGTTACTTCATTTTTGAGGGCCTTCAGCTTCCCTTCCCTCGCTTTGTGTGGAATGGAGGCAGGGTGCCAAGTTCTGCATATTATACAGTCAGTCTGGCGTTCAGAGCATGAGCAGGTCCCAGCTCCACAAGCTGACAGATGCCTGTCATTTGTCTGACATCTGACTTTCCATATCAGGATTAAAGTTACTGTTTGTCATCAGTTAAGATGCTGACTTCATTTGCCCCTATGTTAAATTTTATAATAAGCACTGGTGTACTTTCTTCCATGCTCTCCTTTCTTCTTCACGTTCCACCTTAAAACTCTTGCCTACAAAAAAATTAACCCATGGGGAGGACTGGTGCACTGTAATTAATAGGATGGTACTGTTGCCTAGTACTCCTTGACCGTCTGTATGTGGTCCTCTATGCTGCCTTACAGTATGTGTTCCTTTGGGGGCAGAGCCTATCTTTTATTGTGATTGTATTGTTCCTGTTGTTCTTAGCTGCTACAGCAGTATGACTAAGAAATAACTGAATGGAGTAATGCCCGTGACAGAATCTGGCCTGTGTTGTTGCTTCTCTGTTTCCTACATGAAATTCATAAGCATAGTTCCTGTAATGGCTCCAAGATGGTATTGAGTGGCACGTAGAGCTGCATCATACCAACTGTAACTTTCTTGGTTTCAGTAAAACCTTACTGATTTACCTCTGCAAAGTCTCTGGCCATAGGTTTGTAGCCTTCAAATTATGTTAGCTGTTTTGGAATGTACTCTCCTGTGGAGTCTAAGCGAAAACTACCATTAAATCTTCCTTTAGGGTAAAGACTTGCAATTCTGATGCTTTTTCCTCAAAATTCTTACTATGTGTTTCTCTAATGCAAACTCAGACAAACTCATTTGTTAGTGGTAAAATTTCCACTGGCTTCCCTTTGCAAAGTCATTCTTTATATTTCTGATTTTATGAGGCCATTACTTTCGTTGTAATAAGCTGTTTTACAAATTGTGCCATTATCTGTTGCTGATAGATGGAAAGTGACGTTGTGAAGGTCCAATTACACTGCACTGTGAGGCTGAAATGCAGATGTACAGGAAGATGGTAATATGAACCTACAACACCTCTCACAACACATTAACTGAACTAGTCAAGTGTTAAGCCTAATGTTGAAAAGAAGATATCTTATTTCAAGAACCTGTTTGCTTTACTCATGGCTGGGTACTAAAATGGCATGAATGTTAATTTAGAAAAACAGCCTGTGAACCTTTTGCATGCTGGTACGTTTGGAACAAAATATTTTATTAATGGAAAGGTATTTGGACTTTGGGATGGAGCAGAGAAGGATGGGGATGCAGGGAACAAGTAGGCAAGGAAAGGTGGTAAGAGTAGTTAGGGAATTTTATGTGCTTAGGCAGGTGAACACGATCCAAACAAAATTTTATTTGCTCAAACCCATATCAAACCCAAATATACATTACTAAATGGATTTAATTGCTCTTAATTACATTTTTACAAAATCTAAGGGCAAGCTGGATTGTGTGTATCACGTGGAAGTTACCAGAAGGATACAAGGTAGCAGAGAGTTCCTAACTCGAAGAACTTTCTCTGCATGGGGAGGACAGGTGGTAAGAACTAAGAAAAGAAGTAGAACATACCCATGCCTGAGATTAATGTGATGCTACAAACATGGTGTGTCCAACAGGATCTTGGGGGAGCGTTAGTTGTTGTTTGAAAGGGGAAAATACTGAGACATTAAAGGGAGTGTGGGAGCCAAAGAAATAGCATCTGACAAGTTCACATGCAGTGAAGCTGAGGAGAGACTTAGGTTAATGGCACTGTGCTTAGTTAATTGATACAAAAGTATTAATGAGCATTTAATGTTCCATTAGACAAATAGACCCATGAGGCCCATCATGGGTGGAGGGTATTGCTATGACAAAAAGGTAAGAGAGGTACTTGTCTGCCTACTCCAGAAGTCCTCATCATAATTTCATCTCACAAATTAGAACAGCGTAGAAGTGGTGGGTTAGCCCCACAAGCAGAGCTGAGTCCATGTTTTGAATCCCTATTTATGTAGGTCCTCCACTTGTAGTTTCCAATTATAGACCAGCTAAGGCTGTTTCTCTTCTTCATATTAGGCTGCTATTTCCACTTGTATTAATGAAGAACAGAAGAGGACGGAGCAGCATAACAGTAATGCAGTGACAGAAATGGGCTGCGGGATCCTGTCAGGGAAGGTATAGGATCTCGGTCTCTGTGACAGCAGGTAAGGCTCTGAAGTTTTATTTCTGCGAGGGGGGAAATGATGTTTGCATCTCCACTTCTTGCCCCATGGAGAAAAACTGCACAGAGGTCAAGTCAAAACAAAAAACTCCTTTGCATGCTTGGGGTGTCTTTCTTCAGATGGGTCTGCCCACTTTTAGCTTTGCTTCATCCCAGGATCCTGTGGTGGAGGAGGGGTATCTTAAGACAGAGCAAACTTTGCCTTCAGTGATCAAATGCTTAATGATTCCCAGCATTTTGAAAGTGAGTCCCTCTGCTTCCACCTTCGCATCATCTTTCAATGCAGCCCACTCCAGGCTCTCACTTTAGTCCTCCCCTGCCTTTTTGCCTGAGTTTTATCAATATTTTCTGTTATTACAGAATGCAGTTACTCTTCTGCTAAATAAGCAGACAAAAGCTGGCTGATACAGTTTAAATGAATCAGCCTATTTGAAAGTTAACCTGCCTGACTGGCACTGAGCTGACACAAGTTAATTGTCAAAAAAGGTGATACACCTAAACTGTATCAACCACCTTTTATTTGCCTGTTCAGTGGATGCGAGCTTGCCTTGGTAGAACTATTGTTACTGGTAAGGAACGTTGCATTTCCAGTAGTTTTTAGTCTTGTTATGTGAGTAGCACTATACCTGTTGGGAGGAACCCAGGAGTGTGCCTCTTCAATTCTGCTCCTTCCTATTTTGTTTTCTCGGTTGTAAGAATCATCTTCTTTCACTACCAAAATTGATTCACCTGTTAGTTGTGGTCACTTTCTCTTTCCAAAACAGGGCTTGTTTTTGTTTATTTCAGGTCCTTTTTGTAATTTGATTTAAATGCCCTATTGAGGAAAAAGGAGAAGGAGAGAAAACTTGCCACTGATAAGTCCGCTTTGCTGTCAGTAGAGCACAACATTGTTCAGAGCATAGTCTTAAAAATTGTTCTCCTTCCTTTCTCTAGCTATCCGTAGCTGTTTTGTTCACATCATTCAAAAGGCAGTGTATAAATACCATCTTTGAGTTTGTACAGTATATAATACTCAGGCTCAAACATAGTTTGTATGTAATATAATAATATATATTTGTATATTAAAGTCTTTCTATAAGCAGACAGTTGATAAACATTTTCTCATAGATCTTCACAAGTTTTTAAACTGATGGTAAAGTATTCATTTTGACCTACACATAAATACATATCCCGAGGTGTGTCTGGGAATGTTCCCCATCCCATGCTAGCATATACTGCCAAAGGAGGAACTTGACTTAAGGCATTATTGGAATAAGAAGAGAAAGTGGCAGGTGAAGTATTTTCCATTTTTTTTCCCTACCAAGACCTGTAAAATATCTGAGCATCCTGGACTGATTGCAAAGCTGGCCCTTCTGCTCACCCCTGTGACTGTGAGAAGCTGGATTTTTAGTGGGGGTTGCCAGTGGCAATATGGAAGCTACAGGGAGTAGGAGGATCTGTTTACTTTATGTTGTTACTGAATTATCTGATTTGGTCTGAGGAGGATTTATTATCTTTTTGTGTATTACGGGTAGTTTTTAAAAGATTGTCAATGATGCCTACAGCATTGAAGGGTGGCTTTTAAATCATGTTATCTAGTAAGTAAAATCCAATTAAATTATGTAAGAAATATATACACACAAGTTATAGTCAGGTAAGTAATATTTTTGTATATATTTGAATAACTTTATGATGCTAAGCTTATTTGCCTGACTGTAAAGCTATGCATTTTTATTTTGTATAACGTGCTCATTTACAGTGTCTGGTAGACCACGAAAATAAATTGGAAGCAAAATACTTAATATAAATGAAATTACCTTGGAAGTTGAAGTATATAATAGGACAGTTTTCTTTTTCACCAAAGACGCATATAATAGTGAAAAGATAAGAGAATAGGATTTGGTATACAGAGCCAGTTCTGTTGCGTACCTAATCTAGAAATGTTGATAAACTTCTACTCAAGGAAAAGGTTAAAAAACAACATCAAGATCTGTGATACACAGAGCCAGCTGCTCAGGACTGTACATGCGAGGAACATTCCTTTCTAATCTTTGTAGGTGATCAGCTTATGCCTTGACATGGGACCCTGGAGAGCTCATATTACCTTAAGCTGGTTCAGCAATGAGTTGCCAACTGATCATCCAGTCCCTTAAAAAAATCTTGCAATCCATATGTGGTATATTCATGTTGTAGGGAATGTAATGTTACTATCATAAATCCCTCTTGTGTTAAATTGGATGCCCTTTAGTTTGAAAGGTGATTCATTACTTCTGATTCCACAAAACAGAAGTCTGTTTTCATTAGGAACTTCATAATTCTGGAAACGTAACTTTTTTTCCCCAGGCAGAGAGATTTTACTGTTCATTATTTTTTGCTATAGGAAAATTTTGGGATTCCACTGGCTTTAGTTTTCGTCTTTGCTCCTGTCGAGCATTTACTTATTTTAAACTGACATAACCAAAAGAACTCTAAATGTTTTCAATAGGCCTGTGTATCAATATGTCTAATCCTTCTGGAGAGAAGCATCAGAGCTGGGAGGGAAGATTAGCTGTTTGGCACCAAAGGCAAAGGGGAACAACCTACCGTGTCTAACATAATTTACATAAATTATTGCATTATTTATTCCTAGTTCCACACAGTACTGTTTTCTTGCTGCTTTAGATGTTCTGGCTAGGTTAATATTTTGTACTAATGAGAGGACAAATACAAATTTTGTACTTTGTTTCAGCGTTAGAGAGTCATCCTGACTTAACAGGCAGGGAATTATGAATTGAGAATGGTATTCAAGTTTGACAGGATGACCTCCAAAGTTCCCTTCCAGCCAAAATTTTTCTGTCGTTTTGAGGGAAGGGTATGGAGTTCCATCCAAGAAACCACGAAAGCCTCTCTGAATAAACAAGAGCAACCCAATGGTAGCAGTCTAGCAGTCCTCTTGTTCCGAATCCTT
Organism: Fulmarus glacialis; assembly: GCF_000690835.1. NCBI lineage: Eukaryota > Metazoa > Chordata > Aves > Procellariiformes > Procellariidae > Fulmarus > Fulmarus glacialis. The sequence goes on from NW_009193025.1 coordinate 13,058, forward strand.
CATCTGGAGGACAGAAGTTGTGGTCTGTGGGTCTGGAGGATCTGCTTTGGTCTGTGGGATCCTATGGGCTTGGACTGGCATGGGGCCAGGGTGAACTAGTGGCAGGTACTGCCACACAAACGGGACTTTTATTGTCAGGCTCAGGAAGACGAGTTGTAGTTGCCTGATGGTAATACTGAGCTGATTTGCAGGAAGACTGGTCTGAAGCGTAGTTGTGCTGCAGTGCAGAGAGTAAATGCTTCCTCTTACCCAAAGAGGCGGTGCAAACCTGAACACCACAAACCAGGCAGCAATGGCAGAGTTCATGTCACAGAAATTAATCATGTCAGAGCACGCTGGAACAGATGTGTGATACATATGTTGTTGGACTGAAACAGATGTGAAGAAAGAGCCAACTTGGGATAACAACTCAGTGGACCCACGGGCGCAATTCTTTTGTGGCTAAATTGTAGCTCAGGAAACCAGATAGCATTAGGGATGCTGTTATGACCATACTTCTGTAACACAGTAGATTTTGCTCCTTTTATTGAGTGTATGGCTCATAAATGTGCACATTTAATAGAAATATGATTGTGTGCCTTCTTTCCTCACTCCTCTTTTCCTTAAGTGCTACCAGCTCTCAATTTTCCGGGGGCTGGATAAGGCAGGTATGTGATAAATGTCATTAACAGACAAGCTAACCTAGCAAACTGTAATGCAAGATATGATTGGGAAAAGGAGAAAACTTCATTGGCCACGAAGTACAGAGATCCTCCAGCTGAGCCAAACTGGTAGGTGTGAATAGTGAACATGTAGCTGTACTGCTTTTAGACCAAAGCCAAAGCTGTCCTGCTCAAGACACTTCAGATGACTCTGCATCGAACAATGTGGTTGACCCACAACCTAGATAAAGTCACCAGAGACATTCTGAACAGCTGGCTGTCAAGCAAATGTTGCTCCCAAAGGTTCTCAGGATTTGTGAGTAAAGAAAAGGTGAACAGGGAGATGGTTTATCTTCTCAAATCCAGAAGCACAATTCTGAGTGGGGACTCCAGTCTTTTTTCTTTTAGAAGAGAACCTCTAGTAGATTGCACCTCATCTTTATTGTTCTAGCACTTGTATGAATGATATTTATATGGTGTTCTTTTGTTCACCCAAGTATCTTCTTTGTATTTTTAATTGCTGTTGTGACTGGGATAGATGCAGAAATTTCTGGGAAAAAGTTTTATAATCTGTCCTGCATACGGATTAGATTCCCATCATGATCACAGTAGTGATCATGATGGGCACAGACTTTCACTGAGCTTTTGGTATATCTTGTGTTTCTTCCCCTTGAAGGTACAAAGCAGATCGTTGTGTAAGATGTGACACAGTACTGTCATATGAGAGAACATGCAATCCCAATAGGATTGGGGCAGGATAGACTTTCTTAAGTGTTGTGTGACCGTAGCATCCATATAAACAAAGAGTTGCTCTGGGAAGACAGTTATTACAGCAACATGGAGATTTGGGGCTGCTCAGACCTGTAAAAGCAGCCTGTAGGCAATACTCAGAAGGCTGTCGTAAATGAGAATGGTTCCTAGCTGACTGTCAGTGTAACTAAGCACCAAAGAGTGATCTCTGGTTTTGTGCCAAAATAAAGCAGAGACGGATTCAGATCATGCTAGGAAATGTGAAAAATCTGTAAAAGACACCCATCACAGAAGATCTGTTCAGTAATACCTGCACATATCCCTGCACACTCAGCCATTGTATTTAAAATATCTCATCTTTTTTGAGAGACTATACTTTAGTCTGATAGTCTTTTCTATTTTTTATTTTTTATTTTTATTTATTATTTTACTATTTCGAGTACCTATACTGTCCAAAAAAAGACCAAAAAAAAAGACCACATGTTTTGTATTAGTAGAAATGTTTTAAATGGGGCTGTTGTATGCATAAGGATAAAAGGTCAGGTTCTTTTCTGAGGTATAACTATCTATGTGATGCTTAGATTGGAGAGTCATTTTGCACTTTCTCAGACCTTGGCTGAAATCAGAGGGGACATCTGCTTCCTGAGAAATGACATAAAGTGCAGAGATGCAGTCTGACCTAGTAGGTTCACAAATACAGTTCAGCATTTCACAGACTTAGCAGCTCAGTTTTGAAGACAGCGTGTGTATAAATGAGCTTAGCACAGTTCCTGAGCTAATGAGCTCTGACTCTTGCTGCTGCACAATAACTGGGGCACAGAGCTGCACTAATGCAGCTTTGTTGCTCCATGGCCTGGTTCTTAGATTTCTATGCAGTGTGCTGGCCCCACACCATATTCAGCACAGTCAGAGCCCGTTGAGGTCTGTCTGCACCCATCAGCGCAGTGTGATTTGGGAGGTTGTTTTCAGTGTCCTTTGAATGAGTCCTAGATGAGTCTGCTTGTTCTGCTCTTCAGAGCTCCTCTAGTAACTTTTTGGACAATAAGTGGTGTGTTCTTAAGGCTTGTGATTTACCAGAGTTTGGTAAAGAATAAAATTGCTTTGTTCTGGAGAAAGTTGAGTTGAAGACAGCTTACTGGATTCTGAAAGAGTGATAAAAGCTGGTTTAAGCTACTGGGGTTAGTTTGGGGGTTGATTTGGGTTTTGGGTGGGTTTTGTTTTGTTTTTGGTTTTTTAACTCTGTTATCAGATGTGTGAATGTGCCATTTTGGCAAGGTGTCATTTTCTAGTTCATTGGTTTGGAATGCCATGTGAGTGAGAAATGTGCATTCGCATTACAAACCGCTTTAATGGGTAATTGGCTAAGTGCAATTTAATGAGAGAAATGAAATTTTTAAAATCAATGTTTATGTAATTCATCAGTCAAGAAATTACCCTTATGCTAGAACATAACATTAAGGGAGACAAAACAAAATAATGAGATGAATAAATTATCATGTACCGAACATTTGTGTTAGATATGCTCTTTCTTCTTTCCAGTTGTGGCTGTTAGTAATGCTTTTGCAAGAAAAGGAAATCGTGGTGGGGCAAATGAAGGTTTAATAGGGACTTCCATTTTGCTTCAGTCCAGATTTTGACAATGGCTTTGCTAGGAGCAGCCCAGTTGTCTCCTGTCTGGGACTCAGAACCAGAACCCCAATGCTCAGATGCCCAAGACCTGGTGTACACAACTTGACCCACAGCAGAGAGTCCTGAGGACTTCTATTGTTGCTAAAGATGTTATGCTGATACATTCAGGTTTCTGCTTAAGAATGATCTCTATGGTTCTCTTAAGAAACATGGAAAATATTCTTGGGCTTCCTGGGGATTAGAAAAAGGAGGAGACTTGGATTAATTTTGCCTGACTTTGGTGATCTGGGCTGCTTACATTCAAAGATCAGAAAAAGACTTGTCAGAAGGCAGAAGGTTTTATCTAAGACGATGATGAGTGGAGCTGCCCGCCTCCATGGGCTGGCAATGGGGAGGCTCTGGTAGAGGAAGGTATTTGTCAGTCTGTGATTGCTTTTGGCTCTCAAAGTTAGAGGATGTCTCTTACATTTCCGTCTGATCCTAAGAATATTCTGTCACTGCTGTTAATTAAACGTTAACTCACCTCTTTTCCTGAAGCAATGTTTCCAGATTTATTTCTGTTTTGTATAACGGCAGTCCTTTTGGCTAGTGTTTTGGGATTTGTACTAGGGACTACTAAATGGAAAAGTGTGAACCAAAAAGCCAGTTCTCATATCTTAGAAATGGAAACAGACTTGTATCTATTACAGGCTGAGAGCAGAGCGAGTTTTGCAACAGCCTCTCTAGGGACTGATATAGTACCCCACTATACAGGAGACTGTTGACAGTGCCCAGGTTGCACCCTATAACTATGTCCTGGGGTGAAAATCTCCTTTATGTGATTACCGGTTGCAGTTCCCAAAACTAATAACATGAGTTAGTTTGAGCTTAGATCTGACATACGTAACTAAGAGCTTTAACAGACCGCATGTACTCTTCACAGGGCAGGCACTGAAATCCCTAAGTTGTGTTTGCATTCGCAGGTGCATTCTCTGTCCTTCTGCAAAAAAAATCTATATGTAATATAAAACAGTGTTTAATCTATCACCTTTTTTTTTTTCCTCCAAGGAATTTTAACATCTCATCTGCTCTCAAGCATCTCACTGAGACCTGAATCACTACCCAGTGAATTAGTCTATCTTTTGACTCTATGGCAACAAATATGTCCTATTTATTCTAGCTAAGCATGTGTTTACATTTTAGGACACCTATATACCACTGCTTACTTTTTTAATAAGAGTAGGGTTGAAATGTTACTTATTTTGGAAAAAGAAAAGTAACTTGCTCAAGACTAGTGATCAAGAGCTTTTTTGATACATTAATATGAATGCCTTTAGGATTGGTTAACATAAATATTCACCTTTACTGCTGACAAAATGTGGAGCTTTGGAGAAATACATAAAAACATTATATTGCTATTAAACAGTCTCTAAAAACAAAAGGGGAATTAACAGTTTTGTTTTTCACGGTCTATTTAGAAAAATGTTGAAACACTGTAACACAAGTTATATCTTTCTCTATACAGAGCTGTTATTTGTAGTAAGGGCAGAATTATTTTTTGTTTTTTCAAAAATACGTTAGAAGTTATTATCCTCTTTGTAACCTAATTATTAGATGTTGCACATATCCAACACTTCTTTTGTGTTAATTTTTCAGTTTATACTAGTTACTCAATTTTGAAGTTTTTGAAAGTAATTATAACCGTGCTGGTTTTCTGCTGTGAATGTTTTTTGTCTCTAAGGAAGAGAAACAAATAATTCAAATTTTAAAAGTTGGACATTTGCAATTATAATTCCATAAACCCACTCCTTTGTTTTCTATCCAGACTATTCCAGAGTAGGGGTTAGAAAACTTGAAGTTTCTCTGAAGAGATTTCTACCCAACAGTAATACTCAATTTGAGGCTGAGGAACGGTGTGATTCCCTCTTTGCCAGTTTAAGATCCTGCTGAGTGTAGTGAGGTTGCAGACTTGGTAGCTCCCGAAGTTGGCTCCAGAAGCAGAGCCGTGACTCAGTTCCTGCCCAGGTTCAGTGGATGGGTAAGAGCCTCCCACCACCTTGGGGAGGAAGCAAACACTGAGTGAAGTGTTGGTGATACCTTGCTGTTGAAGCACAGAGACCATAACACTGTGACCGTAACAGCAGTGTACTGCTGCAGTCATGTAGTGCAACACTGCAGCATTAATTAGAAAGCATTAATTTCAGTGATAGTTCTGACAAAAATCTCTGTCCAGGTCTTCCTGCCTCCCCTAAACAGGCCAGCACCAAGGGAAAAGAGTGCTCCTGGCTCCTGCCGAGTGATTCAGCTTTTTTCAGTGTCTGTCCTCAGTGCTATGTAGGCAGAGAGCTCATTAATATGTGTCTTTTTGTAGTGTTGTTTGTCCTTTTCCCAGTGGTATAAGTAACATAAGCTGCTGCTTCCATGACTTTTACCAATCCTCAATCTATGATAAGTTTAAAACTACGACCTCCTCAATAGGGGAAATTATTATGCAGTGACATAGTGAAATTAAAACTCAACAGCACTTCTGGAATAATACCCTGTTAGGACTGTTTACTCCAGAATACAAATACATTCTCCGGTTCAGTGTTCAGTTGCTTCAGAAAAGGGCATGCAGAGCTGTTCTGTGCTAGCTGTTGTGAAATGGCTTTTGATGCAGCATCTGGTTTTGGTCAAGCTTGCTGTGTGTTGCTGGTCCAAAGGACTGTGGCTGCAGCCCTCTGAGAGGCAGTGAAGCTTTACCCTCATTTCACAATATTTTCTTCGGAAGTTCATAGCACCCAACTGACCCTGTCATTCACTTGCGCTGGTATCCCCTGTCCCTTCTTAAAAACAGCTTCTTGTTCTACTAATTATTACCAGTCTATTTTGGGAAATGTTATGTCCTCCTTTGATTTTTTGATGGCAGTTGAAACTGTTAAAACTTTCTTTATTCTTTCTTTTTTTTTTTTAATCCTGGGAATGTCATTATTGTCACAGATGAAGACAGCAATTTAGGAAATACCTTGTGGCAATTTTCAGGTGTGCTGTATTCTTCCTGGGGATTGAATTGCTCAGTCACTAGAAATAGAAATTTTGTATTTGGCTGACTACAAAGGACTAAAGCTAGTGAAATTCTCCTGGCTTCTGGCATCCTGGATGAAAAGATGTGGGAGTCCTGGAGAAATGCCCACAATTAGACAACATTGTCAGTCACTGGATATTTGAAGTTGTTTGGCATATGGGAACATTTCTGCTTTATTCTTACCCTTGAATGGAGGTTCTTTCAATATCATGTAAAGATAGTTGCGTAATGCAAAAATATGTTAACCTTAATAGACTATTTGAAGACGGAAGGGCTGTAATTGTAAGAGTTGTTAACCTATACATTTTTTACAAGACTGTCAAATTAAACAATAACAACTATGTTATGAACTAGGATGAGGGGTAAATAGCTAAAACATTAATACAACTGAACTGCATTTAAAATAAATATTAAAACTGAAAATACATTAAGCATCTGAAGCCTACGTAATACTTTGAAAATGTAATATGGTTTTCAATGTCATGTGCTTGACACAGTATACAGTATTTCTCAGGAGCAAAATTCCCGACCAGTCAAGCACATACCAAGGGAGAGATGTGTGAGACTATTTCAGTGGTGTGCTATTTTTGCAATATACTACAAAGCTGCTTCTCACAAACACTCAGGTTTCTCTGTATTCACATGAGGTTTGCAAACCTAATTCTAGGAGCGCTCCAGACTTTGAGTGTCATGTCCTATGTTTGCAGATTTGGCTTTAATCTGCTAGTATTTTTGAAATTTTACTAGTTAACAGTGGTTAAAGAATACCGTCTCCCAGTTGTATTATATGTTCCTCTGGAAAGCAGCTTCTTAGGAAGAATAATACAGGAATATAACCCAGCAACTCTTGCAGGCATTCCTACTTACTCTGAAAGGATAAACCCATATGAGGAAGAACTTGTGTTAGTATCACATTTCTTCTCTGTAAAGGCATAAGGAATTCAGGCAATATGATTACTGCTCATTAGAGGTCAGTAGTGAAGCACGTCAGAAAGGAAGAGTTGAGCACTCATTTAAAGAACTCAGTTCTCTTCTGTTTGAAAGTTATTTTACTATATTTGAGACAGGAAAAAAAAAATGGTTTCCAGATATGGAATTTAAATGTATTCTATTAAAAGAGATTTCAGGTTAAAATGCATGAGGATATAGTTTTTGAACATTGGATTCAATATAAAAGTCATTAATTCCTTGGTAATATTTGTTTTATGTTATAGTAGAGTATTCATTACTTGAATGCAAGCTAGATGATTTTACTGGCAAAACCAACAGATTTAAATTACAAATTAAAGGTGTAATTATCTCAGTATGACTCCAAACAGAGATACACTACATGAGAGAAAGTCACATTACTGCCTTAAGGACAGGGTGTGTGACTGTTGTCTTCAGTTCCGACAAATCAGTGCTGCAGAGATATGGTGAGTACTATCTAAAAGTTGTAGATTTTATGACCTTGGTTGTATTTTAATGTGGATGCCAAATGCGCAAACGTATGCAACATAATGTTCGCTTGATCATCAGTGTCCCAAATGCACATCTGATCTTCCAGTTGCAATATGCATCACTAAGACCTGTCTCCTTTAAGGCCCGTTATGGCCCCAATCCAAACCTCACCATCGTTAAGACTCCACTGCCTCCTACTGACTTTTTGTCAGGACCCTAAAGTAGTAGTCCCCAAGAGACTAACAGTTCATATCAGTGGAAATGGTGAAGTGGTTTAACAGTTTAAAACCAGAGCTTTTTAACATTCTTGAATAATTTACATAATCTGAAAAAATGAATTCCTCTGCAGACATCTAATTCCAGAGTGAAGAATCGCTGCGATTTTCATTTCTGTCTTAGGGACAGAATTATTAACACACTAAATCAAGTAAATGAGATATCATGCAAAGCTGGGTTATTTTTCAGGATTTAATAATGCAAAATCAATAGAAGCATTTTCTACATTCTGGTGCTTTCTGAACATGGTCTGAGACAGTTTTTCAAAAAACAGTTTTTCAGCACTTGGGCTACTGTGAACTGCTGCCGCGGCAGTTCCTTGTAAGCATGAAATGCTCCCAGAGGCCTCTGCAGTTGAACATCCTCCTTCCCCCCTCCACTTTAGGTTTTGCCCAAGGCTACAACTGAATATTTCAACCTTTACATATAAGAATAAAAATCACAGTGAGTCAGCACAAACATGTGTCTTTTGAAAGTTCAGGGCCTTGTTTTAAGTTTCTATGAGCTTTGAGGTAAAAATAGAAAGGGTGCCCTTAAGAATCCAGAAATCCAGTCCTTTTCTTCTCCACCCCTTTCTCTCAGTTTGGCAAGGAGCTGGGCTCCTTCCTACTGAAATCAAACAAATCTTCTAACTTTTCTGGAAGTTAGAATTACCTCTAAAAAGGGAATATTCCTTCAATCAGTATCAGGGATATATAACCATCTCCATCCACTGTCCTTTCCAAGCTATCTGGCTGCCATCATGTTAATCTCAAGAGTGAAATTAATGGCATACCTTATTGTCATTTTTGGTTTTGAGAAAAGTATGGCTTCTGTTAAATATGGTACATAAAATACCTAAAGAAATCAGGCACTCAAAACTGAATCTTTCTCTGATGAGTTAACTGTGTATATTGAAGTACCAGGAAATCCATTAGCATATTCTGTTTACCATTCTCATAGGAGATAGTTTTATTTACCATTCACAGGGACATCCACATTTTTTAAGTGAGGTGGTAAATGTTAATCAGGTAAGTCAATATAAACTGCATTTTCGAAAGAATCTCAGGGACTGTCTATGTAGGATGCTGGAGTTGGTCCTGTTCAGTGGAAGACAGCTCGAGATGGAGGTTTAATTGTGGAAGCATCCCAGCAGGGAGCTAGCTAAGTAAAACAGAGAAAAGTGTTTGAGACTTGACCCAGTAGATGGACCTCAAAGATGGGAAGTAACTGTATATGTTTCTACGGAAGTAGAGACTACCCTCTCCAGGAAAACAGCTAGAATAAAATTCTTTAATTTTCTACTGTGTGTAATGCAATCATAACATGTATTCTGAGGCAATGAGAAAAGAAACCCTTTCAGTTATCATGCCATTCTGTCTTTCGTCCTCTCCTTCTCTCTTCCTTTCAGGTGGGTAATGGCATAATTGTGAGACTTTGGTAGACTTTGCCAAGCTGGTCATTCCTGAACTGCATGACATACATGAAGTGCACTTAGATACTGAAAGAGCTTAATCTGTGCTCTTCTAATCAGCCTCTCTGTACATTTGGGCACAATGTTGTATAGTGTCGTGGTTTAACCAGCAGGCAGCCAAATACCACACAGCTGCTCGCTCACTCCCCTCCCCCCCCCCCCCCCCCCAGTGGGCCAGGGAGACCACCGGGCGGGGGGG
>NW_009193025.1:22670-25548 GCF_000690835.1 Fulmarus glacialis
TCACATGGTATGGAATACCCCGTTGGCCATCTGGGCCAGCTGTCCTGGCTATGTTCCCTCCCATCTTGTGCACCTGGCAGAGCATGGGAGCTGTCCTTGACTGGTAGGGTACTTAGCAACAACTGAAAACATCAGTATATTATCAACATTCTTCTTGTACTAAATCGGAAACACAGCACTAGGAAGAAATTTAACCCTATCCCAGCCGAAACCAGGACATATAGGTATCTAAATACTTGATTTTCCCCAGCATGTCTCCAATTTTGTGGGCAGAACCTGCAGTGCACGGGGGAAGTGATGGGGCATCATGTTCTGATTCCAGGCTGATTTGGCTATGCAGTCTAACTGTTTCTAGGTTAATTCAGCAAATACAAGGCCAGGTTTTCTGCTCCACTAGATGTGACCTGCATAGCCAGCTAGATTTAAATTGGTTTGAATTGGCATTTGGATTGTCCTTGTCCAGGGCCACTGTGAGGAAGAGAAAGGAGACCAGCAGGTATAGCAGGGGAGGTGTTTCATTCTGTTCATCAGTCTCCCTGAATGAGTCTTTTTTTTCTTTCTTTTTTTTTTCTTCTCATTAGTACTTAAAAAAAGGAGCTGAAAGGCACAAAGATAGTTTAATGTCATTCTCCGATCTTTATTGTGTCATGCTTCTATTGCACATGCAAGAGAAGTGACTACAGTGTAGTGTAGAAATTTCCAATATTGCTTTAATCTAGCTAACAAGGGCAGTCCTAGCACTTGGCCGTGGCAGCATGGAGCTGCATTCGTTTAAGTTGTGGAGGACATATATTCTGTATCTACTCTTATTTCCTAGTTTGAAGCATGAGGAAAAAATTCTTCTACACTAGATTTCAACTTTCAGCATTTCCAATATAATTTGATCTTTTATCCTTATTTCTCTTTCAGTGAAGCAGCAGGGAAAACATGCCAGTCTGCCAGAGAATTTTAACTCAGGTACTGCTGCAGGTCGCACTAAAAACCACTCTGGCTTCCCAGGCAGTCTGTGTTTGGCTCAGTGCAATTGTACCGCTGTTCTCTCCAGGAAGTGCTCCAGAGCAATGGTCTAACATAGCAAGTGTGTTGCGGACCTAACTCGTCCTTGCCTTGTATTTTGCTGGCACTTTCATCTGTGTAAAATGATGTGAAACACACCAATATGTTGAAAATCCTGGTCTGAAAACCCTCTGCACCAACGACAGGTTAGTTTTTCTCAAGTGATTTCACAATGTATGATCCAACCCAGAGGCAAAACAAACCTCATGCAGAACAGGAATGGAAGGAAACCAGAAAGTCCATTTAGGTATGTTCCTATTTGCATTATCATGTAACTGTCTATGGTAAGATAAGATGTCTGAGTAAAAGACTGTTGCACATTTTTTTTCATTCTACATTGTTGCATGAATATTTTTGTATTTTCAGCACCACCTCCTGCCTAACTTACAGGAAAACTGGAAACCTAACTGTTTAAGTTGTGTAAGACACTATAGGTTTATCAAATATTGTTTCTGTCGCTAGTTGTATTTCTAAAAACCTGCCCAGATCTGTCCTAATCCCATTGCTACTTTTTCACCTGTTTTCAGGAAAGAAGGTAGTCAGGGTATAATACAAATGAATACTTCTGGATAGATGATAAAATGGTCATTACGTGAACTCTTTCCTTTCAAAACGACTCCACTGAACACAAAGGGAGCATTTCCCTTGTATATATAATCAGACTATACTCAGGCTTATGCTCAGTAAGAGCATATTGGGGAATAAGATGCTTTTGCCAAACTACAGTGGAATTCGTTCCACTAATTATTTCAGTAATTTTTTAAAAATTCAGTATTTTTATTTCAAAAGATACTGACTTCATACCATTACTTCTCAGTCATCTATACTGCAGCCCTCAAAAGTTTTGTTTAAACATCTGTTATCTGTGAACCAGAGTATTTATCTTGCAGCATAGTGATTACTGAATGATCATACCTTAGACTTAGACCAAATTTCATTGTTCCCTAAATCTCTGAAAAGAAGTTCTGTTCCTGGAGTCTTTACTCAGGGATGTGGGGACAAAGGCTTTTTGAAAATTAAACTTTGGGGTGTTGAGAACCCATACAGTGGCCAGAAATATGGGGCAGTGAAAAATAATAGGCAGTTTTGGTTCAAAATCCTTTGTCAGAAAATGATCAGGAGCATACTAGAAATATAATATAATGGCATTGTAATTTAATAGCCTTGCAGGTTTTATTTATAACATTTACATTGCTAATAACTGCAAAGGGGTTTGTGGCATAGTTATTTTTAGTTGGCATGTTCATGATACAACTTGTATGTTACAGTGGCCTTTTGCTGAACGAGGATTGCCGTATTTAGGCCTTTGTATCAAGTGGATGCAATGTTAAGTGTAAGTCTTGAGAAGTTGGTAAGTGATTATTTGAATTCTAAACAGCCAAGGTGATTGTAAGTGTACGTTGATGCCTAACACAGACATAGTAATAATCCCCCCCACCTAGTTTCAGAACTGCTCATAATTTTCATTTGTTATTTCATTCAACACAGATTAATTGTAGAAAGACCAGAACAGTGATTTTCAGCCATCTGACTGGTTTCTGCAAAGCCAAAGCAGCTGGAGCACTATTACCACATAACTCATCCAGAGGGCCCATTACCATTAGTCACACTAATGTGTGATCGCACCATTAGCTTAAGCGAATTCTTGATCAACATCCATTTAATTTTTCTTTCATGAATAATTGCTTCTGTGAAGGACAGGTGCCTGGCTCTAGCCTTGACACAAGTCTGAGGGGGATGCTCCTTCCCCATTTAAGCTTCTGGTGTACAATTAAAGATGTTTTGCATATTCTGGTCCTGGTTTTGGCTGGGATAGAGTTAA
>NW_009193026.1:0-8760 GCF_000690835.1 Fulmarus glacialis
GAAGTTATTTCAGGGAGGGCAACGGCTTTTGTGCTGCGGCTGCGGGAAAATCATGCTGCGTTTGGTTTGCATGGGCTGCGAGATGCGGCCCTGGAGAAATAAGTCCCTGCTGCTTAGTAAGATGTATTGTAAATGAATAAATGTCATACTGTCCTGCTCCTGTTTTCTGTATTTCTTATCAGAACAGGCTCCTGAGATGCATCTCTGCACGCCGACGCGTGCTGGATCTTACTGAAACATCTCCTTTCGACCTGCACGCCTGTGAGAACCAGAAGGCAAACAAATGACCAGCCTGTACACAGGCGACGTAATTCTCAGAGCCTTCCCGTGTCAGGAAAGGGGCCACGGGATGTATCCTACCATCCAGCAGCGTAAATTCGCCTGTAGGGAAGGAATCCATCTTCCCCCACCTCCTCAGTGCTGACTTCAGCTAGTCTCTTCCATTTTTCTTCAGCGGCTGCTGCCTGCCATCCCTCTGCCTTTATCCGACTAGACATTTGCCAGAGAACTGTGATTTACTCCAAATGAAATTTTAGTAGTAAAAAGAACTCTAATTGTTTTTTTCCTTTGAAAGCAGGACAGTAAGCAATATTGTTGACCAGGCTCCAGTTAATTTGGCTTTTAGTCTATTTTGCAGTTATTCACCTGCATTTCTTAACTATGTTGTTCACTGTAGCTATGGACAGTGGAAGAAGCCATAAATCTCGCTGCATGCTATTAAGCTAAGGAAAACCAGCGTTCCCTGGTTCGACACAAGCCCCCGCACACCAGGTCCCCCACCGCGCCGCTTCCGTGCCCCCTCGGCACGTGCTGGTCTTTGCGCGAGTGCTATTGCTGAGCCGAGGGGCTTCAATCACAGCAGCGTAGCGTGGGCTGAAACCCTGTCGGGAGTGGGGACGGGAAAGAGACTTCCAGCATTTTCTGGAATAGCTTACAGAGACGAGGTTTCCACAAAATCGGTCAAATGCACCGTTTCTTCCTCAAAGTTAAACTGAAAAAAACCCCATCAGTAAGCATTGCTAAGGAGGAGGAACTGGATTTCCCGTTTTTTTGTCTTAGTAGCTCACTTCTCCAGAAGAGACTTTCAGTGTTTTATAGCAAAGAACATTTTCTGACTACTACCAATGAGCTGATGTATGAAAAAAGAAGCGCCAGTCGTGAGGCTGATTAGCCACAATAAATTACGCGATCTAGAAAACACGTCAGCCACTGAGCGTGCAGGATGTCTGATGGGCGGAAAATCTCGTTACTGAGCCGGGGAGAGCGGCCAGGCACCGTGTTATTCAAAATACAAATGTGCAAATTAGCCACGATGAAAGGCCAGGCTGTCAGAAACACGAGCTCTTTACATCTCGTTGCAAATGTGAAAGCCGAGCCCGTTTCATTATAAAAGATGTCACACGCCAGGGATTTGTACTTGAAGACGGTCTTACTTTCCCAATGGGAAATTCAAGCTTGTGTCCGTGACGTCTGAGAGTGCGGGGCTGGGGTCTGAGCCCCTCTGCAGAGCCGGGGCCAACAGCAACACAAACGGTTTTGCTGCAAAAGATGATGCAGAAATTTTCCATGCCATGATGGTAATTCCTCTCCTCTAACGCCAGGGCTAACGGACTGGGGAACCCACGTGTTTTGTCCTCATTTCTGTGGACTCTGGCATCTGCAGTGATCCTGGTGTATTTAAAACCAGAGTTTCAAGTACTTACTGAAGAAATGTTAGAAAAAACCACATGTGGGTTTTCTGGGCTTGGGTCTTTTTAGCAAATAAGAACTTCACCCAGAAACAGTTTTTATCAGCCCCAAATTAGTTGTGAATTCATTTCAAATGACCCAGACGGCATTGGTTGGGAAAAAAATTATGAAACGGTCCGTGGGGATGGTCTCGGCTGATGCAGTGTTGGAGAGGCTTCGCACGGGCGCTGGACACGGCGCTGGGCTCCCCGCCCTGCCCCGGGGCTCCCGGGTCCTCCTCCCCCCCTCCTCCTCTTCTTCCTCCTCCTTCCCTTCCCCGCGCCGTGCCGCGGGGCACCCGCTGCTCCGAGGCGCTCCTCGGGCAGCAGAGCCTTCCCCCGCCCAGCGGGTGCCCGGTCGGTTTGTCCACAGCGAAGCAAACCCCTCCAAACCTTTTTCTACTCCTGTTTTAAGACAGATTTGTGTCTCTCGCTCCTTTTTGTGCGTGTGGTTGTCTGGCACAAGAGAAGAGCTTTGCGAATCCCCATTGTTCCCATTCAGCCCAAGCTATTAAATACTCGTACACCACTTCCAAGCCGTCGCTCTATTTCTCCCCAGAATCGGCTGAATTTCAGAGCTGGGAGAAGGATGACTCCTACTTGAAGTTTTCATATGCAGTTAAATTCAGCAAGGAAGCCTCTATATAAATGTAAATGATATTCAGCAGCAACGCAGGAGTTACGTGCTGTCAGATCTGCTCTACAGAAGGAACCAAATGGTTTCTCGGAGGCTGGTGCAGTTGTCTGTTGTGGAGCAACCACAGGAATAGCTTTTCCTTTTAGTGGGAAGCTCTGAGCAATATGGAGAAAACTGGTTTAAGTAAAAAATGCAAATTTTCTTACCCCATATTTGTGCAGAGAAGGAAACACAGTTTAGCAGGTGCAAATTTATGGTGAAATTATTTAACAGAAAGGAAAACTTGGGTATGATCTCTGTGACCATCTGCCACACTGAACTTCCACTGGTTTATGCTTCCAATAGATTTTTAATTAATACCATTATTTTCTTTCTTTTTTTTCCAGTAATTATAAGCAGAGCATCAGCTGGCAGCGAGTATTGCAGAGTGCCACGACTGCGGGAGGAGCCGCACAGCCCGGCAAGTACAGCTTGGGGTGGGGAACAAACGTGCAGCTTAGGGTTTACGGATGAGAAAGGTAATAATGCAGAAAGAAATAATGCAGAGAGGTAATAATGAGAAGGAAATAATGCAAGAGCTAGCTGTGCTTAATGGCTGGCAATGACGACAATAAGCTCTTTTTGCCTGTGAAATGATCTCTGAGAGTCCCAGACAACATGAGACCGGAGAAGAAAACAGATGATTGTGGGACTGTATCGGAATTTGTACTGGGAGACATCATTTAAAAGGATCTGGCTAGGGTTTTGATGGGAAAAGTGGTGACAAAGGCTCCTCCTCATCCAGTTGCCCAGAAGATGCACAAATAAGCAGGGCATGAGTGCCTGTTTATGGTGTTGTTAGAAGGTTTACAGTCTCTTTGCCAAAGCCTCCGAGGGACGATGCAATTCCCTTCACTTGTGCCTCTGACAGACTGGCATCAAGCAGAGAAACTGGGACAGGAATCTGGTCTGGAGGAGCAGCTTCCAAGAAAAAGGAAATTTTGACCAGAGCCGTGTGAAAGCCGGACGCCTGCAGCGTGCCGCAAGGGACGGCGCCCGGGGGAGCACCACGGGTGCTCGCTGCCGCGTCCCCTCTCGCACGGGTCTTTTTGTGCACCAGGAAAGGGCACCGAAGGGCCGCACCGGGACGTGCAACGGGCGGTGCGATCACAGCCCCTCCGCTCCTCCGCACCGCAGGGTCACGATTTCTAAATCGCCTGCTCTAGCTACGTATACAGCAGCTGCTGTAAAGACTACTTAAAAATGATTTTTGTTTCTTTCATCTTCTCTGTTCATAACACTTCCTGAGGCTCAGAAATACAAACTTCCGACAATTTCTCTTTTCTTTTTTTTTTTTTTAACCCTCTTTCTCCCAGGAAGGCCAGCGGGACCTGGCGATCCTGGGTTGAAGGGTGACCCGTCGAATGGCTGGCTGGGCATGGGTGCCCTTGCAAGAGCAGAGACACCCATGACTCACGGGTAATAAATTTAACAATGTATGGAAGAATTTTTTTCCTAGAATTACATAGCAGCGCATAGAAGCCAAGAGACAGCGATGTCAGTTACAGCACTTCACAATTAGGTCATATGTTAGTGTATGAATATACTTCCTGCTGCTTGTTCAGTCATAGATAATTAATTAGCAGAGATGTCTGATTAAATTGCAAATTAAAGAGGCAAATATCACACAAGTTCATGTATCCTGATTTTTGCAGATAAAGCTGAATGAAAATTTTCAGTGAAATTTGGTGGGGAAGCGAGTATTAAACATCTATTATGTTTTATAGGAAAGGGTGTCACTCATTGGACACTGAATTAGAAAAACACTTTATTTTGAATTTATCAAAATGAAAGTCATCACTTTTTGTTGCAAGAGTCATTACTTGGAAGACTGAATTATAGAAAGGGAAAAGAAGCAGCAGCAGTAGAAGTGCTTTAAATTATTGCGGCAATGTCTGGTTAATCTGAGCCAACCCTTTTTAAAAATTGTAGATTTTTCCCCCCCAGATGTACATTACAGTCCCATTGAATATGGGTCTGGAAACAGTCTTGGAATCCTGGGCAGGAAAAGAGTTTTCTTTGCAGGCTGAGTTATTGGTATCTATTTATCACCATCCAGAAAGCAGGCTGGAGCTGCAAGTACCACAAAGTGGCTGGAGCTGTTTTTTCTGCAGGTGCTGTGGTTATAAATTGCTCTTTCTTTCCCTGTTTAGTTTCACTAAATAAATCCAGGCATAAGGAGGCTAAGTTGACTGGGAACCAAAACTGCCTGTTCATAGTTCTCTTGTTCTAGCTATTTCACAACCCGTTTATTTGATGAGCAGCAGTTAACCCAGTAAAATGAAGAGATAAATGCATTGTAGGTGACATATACAGCAGCAGGAGGAGCAGCGAGAGTCTTCGCTGAGGCACAGTTAGCAAAGCCGTGATTCAGGGAAATACATCTTCAGTGGCTGCTGGAGACTCATCGGCATCTTGGCGAGACGATGCTGAAAGCGCTGGGGACCGCTGGCGTTTACTGACAAGCAGGCTGGGACAAACTGGCAGCGTGGGCTGGCGGAGGGGCAGGACGGATTCATGCCCTCGGGGAGCTCCAGGCAGAAAGTCCATAATCAGCCGTAGGGCTTGATGGCAAAAATTGTATTCCTGTAAGCTGGAAAGTGCTTGAGGGGGACAGAGCCCGGTGGAAAGATATTCACCCCCTCTTGCACTTCTTGGTAATTAATGGTGGGAAAATAAACAAATGTATTATGGAGCAGCAGCAGGTTTGGGGAACGATGTATTACTCAGAGTGGCCTTGCTGTCAGCTCCTTCCCACAGTTCGACGCCTTTGCCGCCCTATGTTCTTCAGACTGCCTTCAGGGAAAGGGAAATATAAGCCAAAAAAGCCACAGCAGCTTGTAAAAGATTTATGCAGAATACTTTGCAGATCTGGGACGACCTCTTGACTTTCAGTCCTTACTCGTAGTGTCAGGTGCTTGGCTGCCATTATTTCATCCATTTGGAGGTTTGCTAGATCGATTTGGCTGGGCGATGAGCAGGGCTGGAGCTAGAGAGAATGCTGCCCCTTAAGCTTACAAGATAAATCTTGTAGGAACAAAAAAAGTTGATCAATTTGCTGTATTACATTCCCAAAACAAGAAGTTTACTGTTAATACAAAGATCTCTTGATGAGGATGAAGAGATTTCTGGCTTATGTGGGGAAATGGCAAAAGAACCGTTTTCCCCGCTGCCGTAGCAAAGCAAGTTGTTCAGAGTTGCTGTGGTTAAACAGTCCAAAAAGATACGGCATAGAGTGTTGCTTTTTACAGTGATTATTTAAACAACTCTTTTGGGGAACTTAACCTTTCCTTGATTCCATAAACACCTACTGAGCAGAAGAGATTGGGGCTAGAGATTTGTTTAGATTTAATTGCAAGGCTTTTCCTTTCAAGCGCATGTATTTTACTTCACATATCTTTTGAAGTTTTTAAATTGCGTTAGAAAGTGGACTGCTTGGCCCATTGGGCACCGAAGGGAACCAGGACACAGACACACAACTCACGACCCTCAGCAAGTCAGTGAAATTAAAACGAGCCTCATCCCGAGCCCCCTCTCCAGTTCTGCATCCCTGGAGCAATGCAGTCTTGCTCCCAGAATGGTGGCTCAGGGATGGTTTCCGTGCTGAGCATGTCCTGGCTGCATCACTGAAGCGTGGGGCACCGTGACCCTTCAGTAATTTTGGCTCATGAAAAAGGAGGCGGTGGGAAGGCAAGAGCCCACCCGAGGCTCCTCAGTCCCAGTGCAGGGACCCACCTTACCCCTCTCTGTGTGCTAATCGAGTGCATCTTCAATTATCCAAATTGTTCTTTCCTCCTAGGTAAGCTCTTTTTAAGCAGGCGCTGGCGATGCTGCTGCACCTGCATCCCTGGGTGGGAGCTCTGCAGCCCTTTGGCTTCTCCCTCAGGTCTGCACGGAATTACACAAAGCCTGTCCTGGCTACAGCCGGCCCCTTCTGCGGAGCAGAAATCCCAGCTCTTGCTGAAGTCATGTGAGGAAATAGGATTCTCCCCCCTCTGGTATGTTCACCCAATACAGCATTTTAGACATTGTCTTGTCTAAAGCATCCAGCTCCAGAGCATCTTAGTTTGGCTACTGTAAGACTGAGCTAGCTGAAATGCTGCTCTCCTCTGATACAATACTTGCCGTGTTTCCAAGGCAGAGGGGATGTTTGTCTGGTTGCTGTAAGTATTTAAAACATAGCTGAGTGGCAGAGATTGATCTCCATGGCTCTCACCTTAGGGATTTTCAGGATCTTCAGTAAATCTGACCCCTGGGCTCAGCTCTCCCCTCCCCGTCACTGCATTTGCTGCCTGCCCCTGCCCGGTGCTGCTCTTGGCGTCGGCGCGGGGACGGCTGCCCCTGGCTGGGGAGCGGCCCCCCAGGCACTGAGAGGGCGCAGAGGGAGCTGTGCTACCCCAGCAGCGCAGAGGCTGAGAACTGCTTAATATTCAGGAACGGGGGAAGGCGTCAATGAAATGATAAATACAGCAGCAGAATAAACCAAACGCAATTTTTAGCAAAAGAAAAAAGTCCCAGTGATGAGCATTTTGGTGGCACATCAGCAGACGTATGGCACAAGAGGCTAGAACAATTTGTATCCAAACTCTGCTCCCAAGTTCTTCAGCTGAAAAAGGCTAAATCTGTGCAGGAGAGCTGAAATACCACCTGAGAAACACTTCAATTAATGTATTGACATTTTTGCCTTCGTATTTCACCTATTTTACCCATTTTTCCTCTGCACGGGAATGCAAAATGTTGTTTCCTGTTTGATAGCTACTGTCTGTTACCTTAATTGCAGCTCTCGCTGGGGGTGAATACGGAGCACTGAATGTTGTGCACGCCCAGAGACGGAATAACCGCACAGGAAATCACGAAAAGAAATTTAGCACTGGAAAGTAAAGTAATCTCATGCTGAGAAACAAAGGGTCTTAGCGCTGCCTTTCCTGGTGCTTGGATGCTAATTATGGGGTCTTTTTGCTGGTACTATTTTTCAAAAGCATGCAGCATCCTTGCTTTTCTATAAGCAGCCGAATTAATTTTTTTCAGCTTTTTTTGGGGAAAAAAAAAAGAAATTGCACCCAGGCTGAGAACCAAGCAGCCAAACAGAGACTCTAAACCAAAAAGCTGGCAAAAGAATAAACTGTTGGAGATGATCAAATAGAATGGAAAATATTACAGATCTACCAATGCGTCTAACTGTGCACAGCTTATCAGTTTGATAGTTTTTATATTGGAATAACTCAGAGCTAGTGAGATTACTCATGATTTTCATAACATTTATCGGATCAGCATCAGTGTCCAAATGGGAGGTATCTGCACGTGCTATAACAACGGCTCTCTAACGTCAACAAGCATCTGCTGTGGCAGAAGATCAAAATCAGCAAAGGCTAATTCATCGATGGCTTATTATTTGAATTTGTCTTGAGTCAGGGCTGCGATGGGTTCGTCTGCTGCCTCCTCTCCCCGAGCTGCCTGGCAAGCAGTCACTGGCATTTCATGCTGCCCTTAGGTCAGGTCCAACTCGATCAGCATCGGTTTATTATGAAATGCCCAGAATGATTTTACTCATCGTGTCTGTCTCAAAACAAATCAAGAGAAAGCTTAAATATTATTTCTGGCTCCTTCAGCTGCTAACTCTAACAGTTTTTTCATGGAAGTTTCCATGCTGCTCTGTAAAACTCTAGGATTTTTTCCCACTGACTTACATTGGTCTAAAAACATTGAAGTAGACTAAAAAAAAAGAAGAAAGGATTGTGTTTATGCTTTCACGGCATTTCTGCGTGAAACGACCAGATACTCATGGACCTGTGGCACAGATAAATAGCAGCAGAAGGCAGCGGACTGCAGTTCGGTGCGGTGTTACCTGCCAGTATAACCTCCGCCGGGGGTGATAAATGCGTTTCAGCACACGGGCTGTGAATGTTTTGACTAATGAAAGGTTATTAGCATTTCCCTGTTGTCTTTTGTGCTTGGAAGGCAGAGACCGAAGCTCTCGGTGTTGCTGGCTGCACTGCTGCGCAGAAGGCTGCTGCACTTTGCTCGCCAAGAAAATAGTAGTGGGGTGGTGGGACTACCATTAAACTGGAGGCTTTTAGCCAACAACTAATGATGTGAAGAAAAAAACAGCACCTCTGAATCAGCCTCTGCTGTCTGTTGTCTTTGAATCTCACAGTGATTTATACATGTTCAAAAAAATAACAGACGCTGCAGGGCTGACCCAGCACCCCTTACAGACGCTCCGATACTGCACCCCTGTGAAATCCTCCTCTGGCTGCTTTGATCCTGTGCCTGATTTTTCTCCGGCAGAGGAGTGGCAATAGCAGCCGGGATGAGAGCTCAGGCCTCCGGCTCGTCCAGCCCCGCCGCCATCTCTCG
>NW_009193027.1:0-460 GCF_000690835.1 Fulmarus glacialis
CCACCCCCCTACCCCCACCCAAACTTGCTTCCTTGACAACAAATTTCCATTGTATCAGGTGTAGCACAGTATGGACCATTCATCATTAAAATTTTACCTTTAAACTGAAACTCCAGTCAAATATCAGTAAGAGAATGATGGGGCTCGTTATTCACAAATGCTCGCTTTAGCCGGGGGAACCAAGTACCTTTAGGTTTCCTCTGTAGTCAGTGATGAGAGAGACCTTGCTGCAGGAAGCAGTTTTGAGTACCTAGATATAGGCTAATGCTCTGAATTATTTCAAAACAGGTCCTCTAGCAGGTGATTCAGAGCAGGAATCTAATTTTCACTTTTTCATCCATCCAGCACTAGAGCCTTTTTTTTTCCCTAAGTACGCAAAACAAATTGTTTAAGCCTCATCCTATCAACATGTTCTGAGGAGAAACAATTTCCCTGAATTTTGGACCATCCCTATGGATTC
>NW_009193027.1:473-3336 GCF_000690835.1 Fulmarus glacialis
CGATTTCCAGCTCTCAGGTCTTGATATGCCCCATCCTTCCCTATGAACTCTGTTTCCTCTGAAAGGAAATGTGTGTGTTTATACAGGAATGCATCTGCAGTGCGCTCTGCAAGAGATTCTGCCTGGCATGAAGGAGTGAGGACTATGAAACATGAACATACCTATTTCTTAGTTTGGACACAGCCTATACATCAAACTAAGGTTCCCAGACAGGCTTCCTGTGTCCTCTGCTCCCCTCTTTCTCTCTTGTGCATCCAGCCACCAATAGGGATGATTTTGCCTCTGGTGAAAAATAAAAAACATGTTTCTTATGCCAATGTACTTCTGCAAGGAATGATTTCACTTGTGTACAATTAAACCAAAGTAACTAATGAAACTATTCTTCATTGGCTAATCCTGTCAGACTTAATATATTATATAAACCACTTCTTATGAGGGGTTAATACATCATTTCATCAAGCAATAAATACTCTAGTATTTAGTTACAAATTAGTTACACTCACTATGTTTCTCAAAAGAGGAAAATGAATAAGGCAAATTTTAATTCAGCTATTGATTACATAACACATGAAAGGTGTCACCCTGGCTAATATTGCACTCCACAAATCAAAGGAAATGCATGGATAATAACTTTTAATGCATGTTACTGTCATTCTTCTTCACAAGTTTGTTTCGTTTTAAGAAAAGTTATTTTTCATTCTTTTTATATAAGTATGGAGTTTAAAATCCCATCAAAATAATTTCAAGTCCTATAAGCCTTGATTCCCACAGTTCTGCAACACTTGGATGATGACACAAGAAATTACCAGGGCATTCAGCACTAAGATTTAAGTTGCATTTCTCATAGTGTATTGACTATGGACCAAAGTAGTATCATTGCAATGCTGAGATTTCATGTACTAAAAATAAAATTATATTGCTGCAGAATAATGTAGCCAACGTACCTTGTGTTACAGCAGTTGTATTGGCCCAGAGATAAGAAGATGTGTATTTTAGTTCTATCTTTACACAACTGTATAGTAGTATAAACAATGTAAGTTTTTGCCTGAGACATTCAGTGTACAGTTATTATTGAAATTGCTTTCTCTGGAACTTTATATTTTGTTTATTGTCAGTGTTTGTAGGTTATGCTCACTCATTTTTTTAATACATATGTCAATATAAATTCAAAGAAGTGTATTTTAATGAAGGATTTAAATGATGAGGCGGACTCAATGGTAAAGGAGTGGCAGGCAATGTTGGCTGTGACAGCTACACACTGGTACTGCACTGGATGTACCCATTTAAAATAGCAACCAATGGTTAATCAACTATTACCTCCAAAAGCTGGTATGTTAGTAACTACAGTGATTAGTAGGGATTAAAGTGACAGATAAATTCAGGATTATTTTGGGACAAGAACTAGGGTTGCCAATAATAAAAAATATCCGCATGCCAATGGAGAATCTATATAATACATATAATATATGACAGTCTGTTCCACAGTTTGTAAAGTTATTTCTAAAGGAAAAACACAGGGAAGTTATTTATATTTGTATGCTAAAATACAGGAGAATATGTTGGAATATTCTTGTTACACAGATGTATTAACAAACAAAAAGAAATATTTATATAAGAATATCTGTTGATTCACACTGTAATTATGTCAATCATAGGTTGCACCAGTGACACCTGCTTGGGACATTCCTGTCCAAGCTAGACTGTTCATTTTCCAGCACTTTAGTTTTACTAAAGCAACTCGTTATGGGACCATGATGATATCATCCAGCTTAACGGTAAAAAAAGACTACCAAAGTCAATTTGTTTTATAACTTAAGTTTTACCATGTAATAACTTTTCCTTGAAAGCAATTCATCATGTCTAAAATATTATTTGTGTTTATCCCCTTCTTTAGCTGTGAAGCTGTGTAAAGTTCTTCCTTTGAAAATCAGCAATTGCCATCTTATCTTCTTTCTGTGGTAATTTCCTCATATAAAGCCCCACAGTTTAGCACTGGACCGTACTTTCCAGTACCGCTGCTTTGGGAAAGAACTCTAGTCCAAATTCCAGTAAATAGCTGAAGTGAGGTACAAAAAGCAGGGGAGCTGGCAAGTTGGGTGTAAGTTGCTTTGGTACCTCCCTACTGACTGCAGTCTTTGATTATGCCTTTGCCAGGGGACACCCATCAAAGAACTTTATTTGTTCTGATAATATAGAGGGGCGTTATGAAGCAGAAAGGACAATCACATCTGCTCAGTACTGTCTCTACGTTGGCATGTTCTCACAGCAGAGAGAGTCCTCTGTCATCTCCCTCCTATCCTCCAGTCCAGGAGGAATACAGTTTTCCAGCCCCAGTACTTAGAGTCCCTCTTCTACCTCAGTGCCAGCTCAATAGCCAGCCTTAGTTAAAGGTTCTTCTGAGAATGTGCTTTGGGTATCTTCTGTGTTTAGTAACTAAGAGACAGTAATTGGCCATATCTGTGCTATTATGATGGAAGGATTAGACAGGGGAGGTCAGAGGACATCTGCTATCTAATTTGTGGTCTTTTCCTGTCAGATGCTCTACTGGAGGAAAGAACTTGGGAATGTTGCATTAGTAAATTGATCGACTGGCATCACAGTGGGATGGTGGGGTGGGACAGCTCCTATGACTGGAGTGTTGGAATGGAAGGATACAGGCTTTTAAGGAAGGACAGTAGGGGGTGTTGCCCTCTATGTCAATGACCAGCTGGAGTGCATGGAGCTCCACCTGGGGATGGATAAGGAGCCAACCGAGAGCTTATAGGTCAGGATTAAAGGGAGGATAGGGACAGGTGACATTATGGTGGGGGTCTGCTACTGGCCACTCCACCAGGAAGACCGAACGGATGAGGCCCTCTACAGA
>NW_009193028.1:0-13446 GCF_000690835.1 Fulmarus glacialis
CCGGCACCCGACCCGGGCGGCGGGGACGCCCCGCTCCGCGCACTTGTTTTGAGAGGGCTGGAGGGTTTCTTCGGGTCAGCGAGTTCTTCCCGTGTGCTTATCTTTTATGTATCACGTTGAAGATGGAGCTTCTGTCCGTGTTCCTGAAGCCTCAGCCGGCGACCGCGGAGTTAACAGGTTGATGGTGTCATAGCAGTGAGGTAAATGAAGTCTGATCATTTGGTAACATACTGCCTGAATTAAGTGTAAGGTGTTATACTTGCATTCAGTCTTCCTCATGTTTCGCTAAGGGGATCAGAAAAATTCTAGTTCGCATTGTTAAGTCTTCTAAATGAGTACTCCCGCATCAACAAGACTTAACACCTCTCGCAGCCATAGATTATAAGACCCTTTGAAGGAATTATTCTTGCTTACATTTTCTTCATGAAAATAGCGCAAAGGATAACACTAATTTTTTTTTTTTTTTTGCTTTCTTCATTTACTGATGTAGGATCTCAAAGAAATTGAGGTACAAGCTCTTTTTAGTGCTTCCCTGAGGATGGGGTCTGAAACGACTTCAGAAGAGTTCGTTTTTAGCCCATGACCGCTTCTGCATTTTTGAAATTTTTCTGAACGGAATGCTTATTCCCATTTTGCATATTGAAGTCCCATATAAATCACTTGGGGTTCAAGAAGCCGTTGTTTAGTACACAAAAAGCTTCTGAAATATTGTCAGATGGGAAAGCTGCACTGTCAGTTCATTGTTCTTTTAACTCCTTTCCTACCTGTTACCAGTTTTGTTGGTATACATTCGGTACCTTGGTAAACAATAACTCTTTCAGGAGGAAAGGAAAAAATAGGCTTTTGCCGAAATTACCAGTTATATTTACAAATGGAAATGGATTACATTTAGGCATACTGAACTTAATATATAATGTAGAAGTTGCAGTCCCAAATTTGAAGGGAGACACTTTAGTTTAGTTGCTAAAAGGCCCAAATTTTTTTCCTTGCCCTCCCCTCAAACCAGAAGTTACTTCATGAGGTCTGAGGATTTTGCCTAATTAGCTTATAAGAATACTTTCCCAATGAATTTTAATATCACTCTCCTAAAATTTGCCTCGAAATGCAAGGGGAAGAAAAATATTAAACTTTGATGGATCGACACATGCTCATGCAAAAAGTATTGGGGAAAAATCCTCTGTACTTACTAGACATGGTACATAGTTTCAGGATAATTATGTGCAAAGTGTGAGTGGGCAGCAAAGCAGTAGAAACACCAAGATAGTAATAGAGTTATTAAAATACTCCGTGATAATCTTCAACAACTGAATTGTGTGTTGAAATTTAATTATAAAAATAGTTGTTTGATGTCTTAATTTAAAATCCTTTCATCATTTACTTTAAATTGAACCAGTGCTGCAAACATGCTACTCTATTGTATTGTTTTTCATGTTATTAAAAAGGTGTTATATGAAGTCTGACAACGTGTACGTTGTTCCCAGTGTTTAACTTTCAAAGATGTGAGAATAGATACAGTAATATTACTCGCCCAGTATGAGATCAGTCCTTAGTGACGAAATTGTCTGTGTCTCTCTCTCTTAAAGCTGTTGTCTCCAATTTGTCGCATCATAATGGAATGAGAAGCAGTTGTTAAACGCAGACCATTTTCAGTGCGATGTAAATCGCACTTTTACAAATGTTTCGATTTTACTTGATTCCAGCATTCACGATACCACTAAAGAAATTTAAAGGGGAAAAAAGGGATTTGTTTTGCCTCTATAATATTTGGAGAATATTTTTTTACTCATTGACATAAATCTTAAAAAGAAAAGAAAATAAAAGTAAAGTGGTTTTTTTGTGAATGTATTAGCTTGTTCTTCAGCTCTTAATTAAGAAGATCTGTTGTGATGATCTCTCGGGTGAACAGGACTTTGTTTCTGCTGTTTAAATCTCCTTCTGGAGAGGATGCTGCTTGCGGATGGTACCTAAGAGCTGCCCGCAGCCCTGAACAGTGCTTAGTTCCCTATGACTGTGCATCCCTGGCTGTTGCTGGAGAACAGCGTGGCTGTAATCCCACTTCCTGCTGCCTTACAGACTGTTTCTGAGAGTACAATGAAGCCACGGGCAGTTTCTTGAGTATGCAGGCTGCTTTCTTGAGTACGCAGGCTCCTCTGCGCTCTGGTAGCGCTCCCTGACTGCACGGAGAGCTGTGCTTGCAGATCACTATCTGACGGGACAGCAGGCCTGGTCTTGAAGACGGAACAGTCCAGGCACATCCCGGGGAGAGCACATTCTGGGAAGCCCGAGGTCGAAATGGGTAGCTCTGCCGCCAAGCGATTAATCCAGCCTTTTGCCACCAGGCAGTGCAAAGTATGCCCGGAGTGAAGCGTTTCTACACCTGCTCTGCAGAGAGAGCGTGCCCTCCCTGCCGTCCCGAGTGCAGGCCGGGCACTGCCAGAGCCTTCGGGGCCAGGCTGTTGTCGGGCTGGCTGTGTTGAAAGGATGCTGGTGTGGCCGATGGTACTGTACCAAGAAATAGTGCCGCCTAGTGATGAGCTTCAGTTTCTTACAGCGTTTGTTCTGTGGGCTGGAGAAAAATGCACTTCCACATCCAAGAATGAATGCCAAAAATTTGTTTATTTCTCAGTACCGCATAATTTCCTGCATAAACCATACAGAATAGGAATTAATTTATCCATTCTGAAAACATGTGGTTTTTTTTTTTAAATGCTGAGCTCTTAACTCCTTCAGTTTTCTTCTTTCTACTACATTTTTCTTCATTACTCCCACCTTCTTTCTCATTTATGTCAGTCTTGTTTAAGAAAAAACCCTTTTAGGCAAAATATATAAAATTTTCCTACCCTTTCCATCTAAAATACTCAAATACTTTGGTGCTGTTGAAATGTTTTCCTAGGCTTGTTTTCTTTGGATTGTCTAAAAGCCTTAAAAAATTATCTGTTTCATACTTAAGTTCTAAGGCTGTTATAGACAACAAGCAACTGACGGTAAACTTTTTCCCTCCTTTCATTTAATTCTCTCCATTTCCCTGCATCTGCTGAGTTATGATGACAGTACAAATATTTGTGATTATCTTGGTTGCTTAATGAAGCAGAATCAGTCTTTGTCATATGATGTTTCTCTATGAATCTAATTGATGTTAGAGAAACAGCTGCACTGGCTCACAGTAAAAGTCTGCCTAGTCCGGTGTGCCCTAGCTGTAAAGAAATGCATATTCTGGATGTGGAAAGCAGGGAGCAAAGTCTTGGCCATGCTTTGGTGAGCTGCCATTCCCATGGACTGTGTCTGCGCTGTCTGCTCCACAAAGGCAACTGCACTGAACGAGTGGGAGCCAGGGGACTGGTCTACTTGTTTGCGGTCATGGTGTACCGCTTGCTTGCTGCAAGGCCAGAAAAAATACCAGGATCATCCCCAGCGGCTGCATGTGGCCATACACAACAGCGAGGAGCAGAGTGAGCAAGCCTGTCAGGATTGCTCAGGCTGGAGTTTTGCTCAACATTCAGATCTTGGTGCCTCCTAAGAAGGTGAGAACCATGAAGCTGGGGTTAAATGAAATTGTCCAAGTCTCACCCTGATTTTTCAGCAAGTCAAAACTGGCCCATAAAGTGAGGAAGGGGAAGCCCAGCAGCTGTGTCCTCTTTCTGCTTCCTGCATTTCTAGGTGGAGCACCACTGGGGTGTGTCTACTGGTTCCTTGGATGCCTTCAACAAGCAATAGATGCTGTGAAGTCTCGCCTGCCAGGTCCCTGGAGGGTTTTATTGTTTTGGGTTTTTTAACTTTTTTTTTCCCTGAAACTTGGAATCATCAGGTTTTTTGAAAATCTCTTTCTCTATGCTTCCTCTTCTTTTTGGAGCAGAGAGAGCCCTGAGTGCTTTTAGTCTGTTCTTAAGGCGAGAGCAGCAGCAATGGCCATATGCAGGTATTGACAGAAGAATAAGAATCGGGGATGCCTATGATAGCTTCCCAGAATCCTCTCCCAACCTCTACTATTTTTAGCTCATGGAGGGGTAAGCCAACCTGAGCCAGATGTGGTATTTAGTAACCCATGATGAACTTCTTTCATGAGCTTGCCTAATATGTAGTCCTTGAACAGATGTAAATGTAGCATCCACAATATTCTTTGCAGGTGTTTTTTGGATTCCTTTGCAAGGTTGCTATTTGTTATATGAAGAACTTCGCCTTACTAATTTTGAACCTACGTATTCCTATTTGTATTCGATGCTCTAGACTTTGTATTGGAAGAAACGCTGAGGCTGAATTTTGTGTCCACCTCTTTCATGTTACTTTTGCTTCTAGAGAGCTCTTGCATGTTCCGTCAGCTGTAAGAAAGAGTCCCGCTTAGGTAGTTTTTCTTGTACAGAAGCTATTCCATGCCGTTGGTCATCATAGAAGCAAGACTGAGGATATGTATAGGAAACAAACAAAAGAGTATAAAAAAGGAGACTACGTGAAAAAGCATACTTGTGATTTTGGCATTAAGAATTAAAAATATGTGAAAGTTGGATAGTTTTGCCAATTAAGAGATTTTTCTGAGCATATTATCGCTGTTAACAAAAGTAGCAAATGCTACTTACAGAGGTTAAGTATTGACAGCACAATCCAAATTCCAAATTTTCATCTAAGTCATTTCTAGGTCAAAACAGTCATTTAACAAACGCATTTTGACTGTCAATTGCTTCCCCTAGTACTTTGGCTCATCCCTCTGCCTTTCCATCCCTTGTCCCTGATTCCAGCTGGCATCTGTTGTCTCTGTCAAGCTGTCCCAAGTGTGGTGCTGTATCAGTCAAAGTGACATTCTTTTTGTGATGCTGGGAGCATCCCAGAGTTGTTCTGGAATTTCTCCAAAAATAGCTCCAGCGCTGTGATCCGAAGGGAAAATGTTTGAGAAGTCGTGAGTGAAAGAAGGGATTCTGAATGCTTGTCTTTGCTTGGGTCGCTTGGAGGGCTTCAGAGCAAGACTTCTAACCAGCTGCGGGGTATTCCTTGTTTTCATTCAAAAACCTCATGAATAAAAACGATAAGTTACTGCTTTCCCAGGTGGTCCCTGCCACAATGTAGGTGCTGAAGCATGAAAAATAAAGGCTTTCAGAGAATGGAGAATGATATATTCTTTCTCCATATTGAAAATGAGAAATAGCTCTGGTTTGACTTTCTGATAACTTCCAGGGTGCATAGCTGAGGAGAAGGCGAGAACGTAAGTTCTCTAGAGCATCGTACAACAACGATATGCCAGGGCCAAGAACAAAGCAGAGAAATGTAATGGAACATAAATAAAATAAAGTAAGTCTCTGAAGTGTTGTAAAACAGGAGAAAAGAAAACACCCCAGCATAATTATTTAAATCTGCAGCTTGATCATTGTATGGATGGGCACTGAAACATGTTTGACGGAGTATCGAGGGACTGGACTCAGCAGACAAGGTGCTCCTTGCTTTCCCAAGTCTGAAGTCCTTTATATGTAAGAACACAAATTTAAAAAAAAAAAAGAAAGAAAATGTTGAAAAGTACATCTTGGGCTGTTGATTTCTGCTAGGTTTTTGTCGCTTGCTACCTGTTCTCTGTGATAAAGAAGTTGCTGTACTGCCACTTGTGCTGTATGTCCATCACTTGTTTTTTATCCCAGCTGGTAAGTTGCAATAATTTCAGCCAAATCTTTGTGGGTTTTTCTCCACTTTTTGCACTTGTTTTAAACAGAAATATTGCCAGACACCATGATTCCACAATGTTTATAAGGGAAATGCAAAAGAAAGTGTTGATAAGGTATTCTTAGTAAGAAGAGAGTGAGGCCTTCAGTCTTTCAAGTACATGTAATTAATTCTGCTAAACCTAAGGACATACACGTGTCCTCTCCTTGCGTGTTAAATTAACATTTGTATCTATCTGATAATGTGTGTGTACAAATAAGGAAGGAAATGAAATGTGCTCAATGCTTGGCCGAAGGCCTTAAATGGTATTTTAAAACATACCCAGAAAGCAAGGAGGAGTGTATTTAATCAGGTGTTTGACATAAAAAGTAAGCTGTTATCGGTTTTCTTATTAGCTGAGGCCTATGCAAGTTTGCTTGGCTGGTGGACCAATTTCAAAATCAACATACTTCTTGTGGGGTGGTCATATGTTGCCAGTATAAAATCTATTGCATTAGAGATGTTTAGCTCACAATTAAAGGAAGAAGAATTCGATAGAGGAAAAAAAAAAACAACCCAGTATCTGTTAGATACAATGCTAAGTTAAAGTGAAAGTTACTCATGTCTGACAGCAACTCTATTTTAGCAAACACTAAGACAGGGCTCACAGGCCTCATTTTACACCCACTCACTTGACTGTTCTAGACAGAGGCTGGATATTATTGTGAAATGCTGTCTCTTAACTCCCAAGGAGCTATGCCCACAACATGCATAAGGGAAAAACCAAAACAAAACATAGTTCAGTATTTAATGAGGTTGTACTCACTGATACCCTAAAATCGTCAAAGTGAGGAAATTGCAAATTAAGGATTAAATAAACCTTGCAAAATTGAGCAGTGACAGCTTACAAGAATGCTAAAATGAATGCTGCTGTCACACACCATCTGTTCCTTTAGGCACATGTATTAAAGTTAGTCTTGACCTGCCCAATCCTGTAGTATTTGTAACTGACTTTCAAGCTTTATCAAAGTGCAAGGCCGGTTTACTAAGGGACCGAATCACGGCTGCGTGGCAGAGGAGTCTGCAAGAGGTTGGGATTTTCCAGCAGGCAGTTTGGTTTCCGGCTCTCCTGTTCATTACATGCTTCCGAGAAACATGTAAACATCTTCCCTTAGATTTATTACATTCATACAAACTGCATGACCCCTTAAGCCCCGTGATGCAACGCCTGTGATGTCTGATCTGTTCTCTAGGGAATATCACACATTTGGTCTGAAAACATTCCTTGGCAGTATTTTTTTCTGTATTTTTGAAATTTGCAATACAAGTTATTTTTTTCAAGGTCTAGTACAGGGACTCCCAAAGGATGTGCTGCCCCAGCAGCCGGCCTGCTTTGTCTGCCTGCAGCAACTGAGCTCGCTCCGACCCAAAATGAGTGGTCCCAGGGAACGATGTGTGTACAGGCCCACGGGCTGCAGAGAAAATAGGAAGAGCAGCCATGTGCTGCCACTTTTTTTTTTTTTTTAAGATGAAAAGTTTTCTATCTAATATATCAAAAGTTTGGGAAAACAGTAATCTCTATGGAGTTGCTGTTCAGAGCACAACAAAAATGAGCTGTGTGGAATTTGTTTTTTTTCCCCAGTATTGCTTTTCAACATGATAGCTTTTTTCAAAACTGCATTTTGAGAGGCATTTACTGATTTCTTTTTGCCTTTATATTGTTCCTGGCTTCTGTAATACTGTTTCTGAATTACTGTCATCCTAAATCATTTTTCTGTAGGAGGAGGTTATCTAAAAGGAACAGTAGAGTTTGAAAAATTAAGTAAGCAAGCCAAAATAGGAGCATGGGTACATAGGCAATACCAATGCAGATGAACTGCTGATACCTAAAATGTTCCTGACTCTACTTTCATTGTTACTCACCTGCTATTTGGATTTACATTGTCTGAATGCCTTCAGTAGGGTAAAAGAGCTATTTGTTGCCATTTGAAGCTCCCCAGGAACATACCAAATAATAGGTTAGTAACATTCCGGACAAGAAGAGGCCATGGCCAGGAGAAACATAGAATGACAGGATTTCAGATATTTTCCAGCTTTTGGAACAAATGCACTGGGCAGGACACAAAGGCATACTGTGACTGATGTCCTGTGCCAGGATGGGGCCCCTCTGTTACATTTTGGTTCTCAACAGATGATGGTGATCCTAGAAACAAGCGATCTAAAGATAGTTCTGAGGTCAGTGGTGAAATGGATCCTTACTTCAGAGTGTACGAACACCACCTCTGAGACATCGGTTAGTTGCTGAGCTAGTATATTACGCTGACTTTGTGTTGTGAAATGCTTCAGTCATCTGATCACTGTGTAATGAAAGCTGGTTTTATTTGCTTAAATGCAGCCTAAAGAGCAGAAACAAGTGTATCCTGAGCAGTTACAATGTTGCATATTACCAGTATCTCCAGCAACAGTCAGAGGAGGGGAAAAAAAAAAACAGCAGGCAGGCATGTACTGGCAGCACTTCACACAAATGTAGTCCTCTTTGGAGGTTTCTCATGCAGCTGCAATAGCTCCTTGGCTTCAATTCGACCTTTGCGGATGTGGCCTTAGAACAGGGTAAATGGGTCATATAAAATAAATCACTGCTTTTCAATAGTGCTTCACGGGGCATTATATATCACTGTCGATGTAAGACTATTAAATGTGTGCAGCAGTCTATGAAAATAGTTTTTCATCATAAGCTTAGTCTGGTGTGGAGCTTGGAGGCCATTATATATGAACCCCAAGGGAGAAAAGATTAGGTTCCAAGATTTTGACTGCGAAATGCTGTGTCTAAGTCATCAGAATCTTAAGCTGTTTCAGTGACCAAAGTTATTTTTATTTTTGGAAGTGGATTATTGATGACACATCCCTACAGCCCTCGGCATGCAACCTCAGCTGTCTGGACATTCCTCGCTGCCTAGCTACAAAACACGTCTGATGCTCTTATATGGTCTCTTGGCTGGGTCTGTAGGTCTCGTAGCCTTCCGGCGGTTAAGGGTTTTGTGCCCTCTTGCAGGTTAACTGGTCTCCTACATTACAATACAGATACTAGGGAAACCTGAACTTGGAAGGTCAACGTTAGTTGTAACTCGAACATCCTTGGAAATTCTTTCTCAATAACATGTCTTCCTGAGTAGGTATCATTACATTAATACAGTTCCCTGTCCCCACCCCGTCACCGGAGAAAGCAGCCAAAAACATAGCACCCACACAGTGTGACAAGGGACAAAGCAGCTACATCCCACATTTCAACTGGATGTTCAAAAATTGAGAGCAGCACTACATAAGATTTTGAAGTGGGCAATTTCCTCTCAAGGAGGATACCTGATTCTCTTGTGTGTAACTAATATTTATGATTTAAAAATCACTACTTCAAAACTCATTTCCAGCAAGAAAAATCCAGCTGGCTTGTCTGCTGACTACTGAGCGTAACTAGCATACCAGCACCTAAAATTTATTGAGAAGACAGGATCAGGTGGAGTATGGTTTGGGGACCCAGTGTTCATAACAGAAGAAAACTGACCCTTGAAGCTTACACCATTTAGACATTCAAAGGGAAAAAAATAATCAAGATAGTATAACGGCTATCCTTAGTGCAGGCTGCTTGCATGCATGCACGCAATATTGAGTTGCACAGATGTGACAAGATCAGTCTAAAGAAGTGACAGTGTAACTGTTCTTCAGCTTAATGTTACATAGCAACATTTCACCAAGACAGTGTTTCCTGGATCTCTACACTGTCATCTTTGTCACATGGGTATTGTAGGTGAAAACTTCCATACATACTTGTAAAAATACTTTCCAAAAAAATCAGCTGTTGCTACAACTTTGCAGGCATCCTATGGAAAAATACCTCAGCAACCATACTGAAGAGCACTGAGATAGTTTAAAAACAAACTTTTGAGAAAAGGAACAGATATGGCAGTCTGAAGTCATATAGCAAAGAACATAGTCTGGGTAGGAGAAAAAGAAAAATTGGGGCTAAATTCCAGTTAGCATATTGGGAAAATTGGGAAAAGAATGGCTGAAAACTTATTTTATTTAAGCCCAGAAGTAGAATAAACCACCCAGGAATAAAAAGCCCAAAACAAACCCCCCCAAAACCCCATGAAGTATGCCTACTGAGTATACTTTGTCAATTTAACTTATTTACAAAGCTAAAGCCAGAATATCTTCAAGAACTGCCATACTGGTAACATAAGCAAGAT
Organism: Fulmarus glacialis; assembly: GCF_000690835.1. NCBI lineage: Eukaryota > Metazoa > Chordata > Aves > Procellariiformes > Procellariidae > Fulmarus > Fulmarus glacialis. The sequence goes on from NW_009193028.1 coordinate 9,864, forward strand.
TAAGTAACCAAGTCTTCATGCTACCACACGGGACATGAGACAAACCCTCCTTACAGTATATGCTGTCCCAGCTTTTACAAGCCCTTTAGCTGAAATAGAATTCCTATTTTAAGTCATGTGAAATAGCTCAGGGCATGCTTTCTGGATAAGAGGTCATCACTTTGATAAATATGTAGGTAAGATAAAGTCCCCTTACGCTTTTCAGCTTGCAGTAGCCAAGAGAATGAGACACATGGAAGGACATGGTCATGCAAAGAACTAAGAGAACAACCTTCCGCTCTTCTTGGTATTTGGGACAACAGCATCAGCACAGCTGTTTTTGAATGAATGAGTCTTGCTTGCTTAAAAGCCACCTTATTGATGTAGCTGAGAAAAATATATGATCTTTTAAAACGTGAGAGGGCCTTTAGCATGTATAGGGTTTTACCAAGTTAATTCTCAGAACTACTTTGCTCACATTCTCACAAATGCTCAAATTCTCACAAATTAAAAGCTACAGAACAATAAAGCTCTATGTAGGCCATGTATTGCTGTTAATTAGTGCCAGCACAGACACTGTAGCTCAGAGACAGATTCCTTTGCACAAGCTTCCTTCAGCAGAAGGAAGAAAATATGCCTAATTCCCACTTATTGCCAGCATAAAAACTTAGTAAACAGGAATGCAAACTTTGACATGAAAATATTGCTAAAAACCTATCAATATTAAAAGGAAATAAAAGCTCGGCATGATATCTGCTAAAGAATCATAAATGTTCTCTGCTGGCAATTAAGCAATTGTAACAATCTTCCCTAACCATTTCTTTGGCTAACCACTTACACCAGTCAGATGCCACTTCAAAAACCTGAGATAAGAGATTTGTACAGCTGCATTTTTAAAGACACCAGCACATACTGCTAGGAGCATTTCAGAACTGCGTGACACTGCACAAAACGTTATGAAAATGAGTTTTCCAGCTTGACTTGCAACTGCAAGTAAAATACAATTAACACACCTGCTCTTGTAAATGCATAATAGAAATGTCATTCTTCACAAAAGAATTGGAGGTATTTTATCTATATAGCAATCTTTATTTCAAAATGGCATTTATTACAAAAATGTAAAAATCCAGCTAAACCAGAAACATTGAGATTATTTTCTTGGACTATCAAGTCCATGGATCTTTGTCCCCACATTCTTTTCCTCACAATATTTTCCCCACTTCCAGTCTGATTACACAGGTGCAAATGTGCCTAAATGGCCTGGAATAGATAAATACATTGAGAAAGGCAAAAGCTGTAAAGCTACATGCATGCAACAAGTTCTATCAGAAAGAAACCCTCAAAAATAGACGTAAATGTAAAGCAGAGATAATCTGCAGGTATCCAGGGATTTGCTCAGTCATCCTTGTCTTTTGCTCCATGTTTCAGGATGCGTGTGAATTCAATGTAGTTGAAATTCCCCTTTTTGTCGATGGGTGCCTCTCTGTACAGCTCATCTACCTCTTCGTCTGTGAACCTGTCTCCCATTGTCGTCAGCAGCTCTCGCAGGTAGTCCTCCTGGATGAACCCTAGAACACAGTGTAAGAGGACATAAGAAAAAGGAGTTTTTACATTTATCTGCTAATAGATGGATGATAATTTCTTTCAATTCTTCGTTTCAATTAAAGAGACCTACAGTCTTTGTTGCCAAATGAAAACAAAGCCATTAAAGCCTATTACTATAATTGCCAAATAACTACAAGCATTCAATCAAGTCAAGCCTCTTAGTTAATCTGCACGGTCTCACTACTTCAAGTAAAGGCCATTTTGTGATTTGCCTGTGTTTCAAAGAATATACAGATTTGTCAGTATAAATATTGGACTTTCTTCCCAACAGCAGGGCTACACTCCCGGTAGTATGGAGAGCCTTCTAACAACTGTATATTTTACACAAAAGGGATCCATTTGTCTTGAACATTCCTAATGAAAACCACTTAAAATAATGATGGAACCTGACCATCAATGTTCAACAAGTGCATGAAACACACAGAAGTTTGAAATATTTCAAAGATTTTAAATTGATCTTAAATCACTAACAAAACTCAGATTTACTGGACTGGTTGCAAAGAATACATTTTTGGCATTGTTTATTAAACAAGCAGCCATAACTTGTGATTCCTTCTATCAGCACTCTTGTGAGTCACACAAGGTTTTTCTTGTATTGATTTTCTTCTCTTTTAAGTGCAGCTTAACAGAGGGAAGGTGGATACAAGTTGCTGACAGAAAACAAGTCCTTCATAAAAGCACAACAGCTTTAAAGACAAGAATTTCTCTTACAAAAATTGCCCCAAAGCTGAATTTTAAGTTCAGAAAAATTTAAGACCCTGTTTCCAAATCAACATCATTTTTTCCTTTCTCCTGTCTTGAATAACAGCACCGAAGTGCCAGAAGTTTGGGATTTAAGTTTTATAGTATTTGAAAAGGTAATTTCAAGCTGCTGAGGATACATGGCATGATTTTTAGTTTGCAGAAATCAGAATTTTCAGAGTTAAAAAAAAATTAATCACCACTTCTATGAATACAAGTATTTATTGTTACAAAAGTATAGAAATAATACACATACACTGTTACTTTACCCACGTACCTGTCGCTTCTTCATCAAAGCAAGCAAAAGCATTCCTGATTACGTCTTCCGGATCGGTGCCATTTAACTTCTCACCAAACATTGTGAGGAACATTGTGAAGTTTATGGGGCCTGGAGCCTCATTCATCATGGCATCTAGGTATTCATCCGTTGGATTCTTTCCTACAGATAGAGGGATTCATATTTGGTTTAGCTTTCAAACTAAAAGAAAAAGTAATCTGAATAGCATGGTACAAAGTAAGACACCTCTCATGAGCTACGCCAAACTCAGTATTTTAATTGTAACAGCACAAATTGTAACAGGCAACCGTAAACAGGAAAGTGACATTACCAAGGGAGGCGAGCATATCGTGCAAGTCCTCTTTGTCAATGAAGCCATCCCTGTTCTGGTCGATCATGTTGAAGGCCTCCTTGAATTCTTGAATCTGCGACTGATCAAACATTGCAAATACATTGGAAGTGGCACGCTGAGGGCGCTTCTTGGTGGTCTTCGTCTTTGCCCTTTTGCTAGACATGTTGGCTGTTGGTTCTAGGGAGACAGAAACATATCCAAGATTTAGCCTTATTAAATGAGATTACAAGTCCTTGGGGGAGAGATGGATAAAGGAATATCAAATTTGATATTATAAGCAAATACTCCAAAGTACACATTTATTTTAATATCTCCCGCTCTATTTTATTTCATTTGGACTTCACTTGCTATTAAGCATAATGTCTTTCAGGATTCAGGGACTGGCACTGTAGGCCAATAGCAGGCTACGTTAAAAATCAAATCATAGTTCTTGAAATGGAACTCACACAGTGCTTGTATTGCTGATTCAATACCCTATCTGCATCTTCCACAAATTAAGATGACTACATACTTAGCAGTTTAGGAGGCACTGTTGACCTACCACGTAGAAGGATATGGGCTGCTAACCTAGCATAGATTGTAGTGGTTAAATAAATCAAGCAGTATGCTAAACTAACATTTGGGGGGGG